>NC_134825.1:118147078-118277020 GCF_004210375.1 Tachypleus tridentatus
TTATTACCAGTTTTAATATCAGTATTAAATAGTCCTATCCTATTATTACCAGTTTTAATATCAGTATTAAATAGTCCTATCCTATTATTACCAGTTTTAATATCAGTATTAAATAGTCCTATCCTATTATTACCAGTTTTAATATCAGTATTAAATAGTCCTATCCTATTATTACCAGTTTTAATATCAGTATTAAATAGTCCTAATCCTATTATTACCAGTTTTAATATCAGTATTAAATAGTCCTATCCTATTATTACCAGTTTTAATATCAGTATTAAATAGTCCTATCCTATTATTACCAGTTTTAATATCAGTATTAAATAGTCCTATTCTATTATTACCAGTTTTAATATCAGTATTAAATAGTCCTATCCTATTATTACCAGTTTTAATATCAGTATTAAATAGTCCTATCCTATTATTACCAGTTTTAATATCAGTATTAAATAGTCCAATCCTATTATTACCAGTTTTAATATCAGTATTAAATAGTCCTATCCTATTATTACCAGTTTTAATATCAGTATTAAATAGTCCTATCCTATTATTACCAGTTTTAATATCAGTATTAAATAGTCCTATCCTATCCTATTATTACCAGTTTTAATATCAGTATTAAATAGTCCTATCCTATTATTACCAGTTTTAATATCAGTATTAAATAGTCCTATTCCTATTATTACCAGTTTTAATATCAGTATTAAATAGTCCTATCCTATTATTACCAGTTTTAATATCAGTATTAAATAGTCCTATCCTATTATTACCAGTTTTTAATATCAGTATTAAATAGTCTATTCCTATTATTACCAGTTTTAATATCAGTATTAAATAGTCCAATCCTATTATTACCAGTTTTAATATCAGTATTAAATAGTCCTATCCTATTATTACCAGTTTTAATATCAGTATTAAATAGTCCTATCCTATTATTACCAGTTTTTAATATCAGTATTAAATAGTCCTATCCTATTATTACCAGTTTTAATATCAGTATTAAATAGTCCTATCCTATTATTACCAGTTTTAATATCAGTATTAAATAGTCCTATCCTATTATTACCAGTTTTAATATCAGTATTAAATAGTCCTATCCTATTATTATTACCAGTCCAATCCTATTATTACCAGTTTTAATATCAGTATTAAATAGTCCTATCCATTATTACCAGTTTTAATATCAGTATTAAATAGTCCTATCCTATTATTACCAGTTTTAATATCAGTATTAAATAGTCCTATCCTATTATTACCAGTTTTTAATATCAGTATTAAATAGTCCTATCCTATTACCATTTAATATCAGTATTAAATTCCTATCCTATTATTCAGTTTTTAATATCAGTATTAAATAGTCCTATCCTATTATTACCAGTTTTAATATCAGTATTAAATAGTCCTATCCTATTATTACCAGTTTTAATATCAGTATTAAATAGTCCTATCCTATTATTACCAGTTTTAATATCAGTATTAAATAGTCCTATCCTATTATTACCAGTTTTAATATCAGTATTAAATAGTCCTATCTATTATTACCAGTTTTTAATATCAGTATTAAATAGTCCTATCCTATTATTACCAGTTTTAATATCAGTATTAAATAGTCCTATCCTATTATTACCAGTTTTAATATCAGTATTAAATAGTCCTATTCCAGTATTATTACCATTATTACCAGTTTTAATATCAGTATTAAATAGTCCTATCCTATTATTACCAGTTTTAATATCAGTATTAAATAGTCCTATCCTATTATTACCAGTTTTAATATCAGTATTAAATAGTCCTATCCTATTATTACCAGTTTTAATATCAGTATTAAATAGTCCTATCCTATTATTACCAGTTTTAATATCAGTATTAAATAGTCCTATCCTATTATTACCAGTTTTAATATCAGTATTAAATAGTCCTATCCTATTATTACCAGTTTTAATATCAGTATTAAATAGTCCTATCCTATTATTACCAGTTTTAATATCAGTATTAAATAGTCCAATCCTATTATTACCAGTTTTATTATTAGTATCAGTATTAAATAGTCCTATCCTATTATTACCAGTTTTAATATCAGTATTAAATAGTCCTATCCTATTATTACCAGTTTTAATATCAGTATTAAATAGTCCTATCCTATTATTACCAGTTTTAATATCAGTATTAAATAGTCCTATCCTATTACCAGTTTTAATATCAGTATTAAATAGTCCTATTCCTATTATTACCAGTTTTAATATCAGTATTAAATAGTCCTATCCTATTATTACCAGTTTTAATATCAGTATTAAATAGTCCTATCCTATTATTACCAGTTTTAATATCAGTATTAAATAGTCCTATCCTATTATTACCAGTTTTAATATCAGTATTAAATAGTCCTATCCTATTATTACCAGTTTTAATATCAGTATTAAATAGTCCTATCCTATTATTACCAGTTTTAATATCAGTATTAAATAGTCCTATCCTATTATTACCAGTTTTAATATCAGTATTAAATAGTCCTATCCTATTATTACCAGTTTTAATATCAGTATTAAATAGTCCTATCCTATTATTACCAGTTTTTAATATCAGTATTAAATAGTCCTATCCTATTATTACCAGTTTTAATATCAGTATTAAATAGTTTTATTATATCAGTTTTAATATCAGTATTAAATAGTCCTATCCTATTATTACCAGTTTTAATATCAGTATTAAATAGTCCTATCCTATTATTACCAGTTTTAATATCAGTATTAAATAGTCCTATCCTATTATTACCAGTTTTAATATCAGTATTAAATAGTCCTATCCTATTATTACCAGTTTTAATATCAGTATTAAATAGTCCTATCCTATTATTACCAGTTTTTAATATCAGTATTAAATAGTCCTATCCTATTATTACCAGATTTTAATATCAGTATTAAATAGTCCTATCCTATTATTACCATATCAGTATTAAATAGTCCTATCCTATTATTACCAGTTTTAATATCAGTATTAAATAGTCCTATCCTATTAGTATCAGTTTTAATATCAGTATTAAATAGTCCTATCCTATTATTAGCAGTTTTTTTATCAGTATTAAATAGTCCAATCCTATTTTACCAGTTTTAATATCAGTAATAAATAGTCCTATCCTATTATTACCAGTTTTAATATCAGTATTAAATAGTCCTATCCTATTATTACCAGTTTTAATATCAGTATTAAATAGTCCTAATCCTATTATTACCAGTTTTAATATCAGTATTAAATAGTCCTATCCTATTATTACCAGTTTTAATATCAGTATTAAATAGTCCTATCCTATTATTACCAGTTTTAATATCAGTATTAAATAGTCCTATCCTATTATTACCAGTTTTAATATCAGTATTAAATAGTCCTATCCTATTATTACCAGTTTTAATATCAGTATTAAATAGTCCTATCCTATTATTACCAGTTTTAATATCAGTATTAAATAGTCCTATCCTATTATTACCAGTTTTAATATCAGTATTAAATAGTATCAGTATTAAATAGTTACCATTTTTTAATATCAGTATTAAATAGTCCTATCCTATTATTACCAGTTTTAATATCAGTATTAAATAGTCCTATCCTATTATTACCAGTTTTAATATCAGTATTAAATAGTCCTATCCTATTATTACCAGTTTTAATATCAGTATTAAATAGTCCTATCCTATTATTACCAGTTTTAATATCAGTATTAAATAGTCCTATCCTATTATTACCAGTTTTAATATCAGTATTAAATAGTCCTATCCTATTATTACCAGTTTTAATATCAGTATTAAATAGTCCTATCCTATTATTACCAGTTTTAATATCAGTATTAAATAGTCCTATCCTATTATTACCAGTTTTAATATCAGTATTAAATAGTCCTATCCTATTATTACCAGTTTTAATATCAGTATTAAATAGTCCTATCCTATTATTACCAGTTTTAATATCAGTATTAAATAGTCCTATTACCAGTTTTAATATCAGTATTAAATAGTCCTATCCTATTATTACCAGTTTTAATATCAGTATTAAATAGTCCTATCCTATTATTACCAGTTTTAATATCAGTATTAAATAGTCCTATCCTATTATTACCAGTTTTAATATCAGTATTAAATAGTCCTATTATTACCAGTTTTAATATCAGTATTAAATAGTCCTATCCTATTATTACCAGTTTTAATATCAGTATTAAATAGTCCTATCCTATTATTACCAGTTTTAATATCAGTATTAAATAGTCCTATCCTATTATTACCAGTTTTAATATCAGTATTAAATAGTCCTATCCTATTATTACCAGTTTTAATATCAGTATTAAATAGTCCTATCCTATTATTACCAGTTTTAATATCAGTATTAAATAGTCCTATCCTATTATTACCAGTTTTAATATCAGTATTAAATAGTCCTATCCTATTATTACCAGTTTTAATATCAGTATTAAATAGTCCTATCCTATTATTACCAGTTTTAATATCAGTATTAAATAGTCCTATCCTATTATTACCAGTTTTAATATCAGTATTAAATAGTCCTATCCTATTATTACCAGTTTTAATATCAGTATTAAATAGTTAATATCCTATTAAATACCATTATTTTTAATATCAGTATTAAATAGTCCTATCCTATTATTACCAGTTTTAATATCAGTATTAAATAGTCCAATCCTATTATTACCAGTTTTAATATCAGTATTAAATAGTCCTATCCTATTATTACCAGTTTTAATATCAGTATTAAATAGTCCTATCCTATTATTACCAGTTTTAATATCAGTATTAAATAGTCCTATCCTATTATTACCAGTTTTAATATCAGTATTAAATAGTCCTATCCTATTATTACCAGTTTTAATATCAGTATTAAATAGTCCTATCCTATTATTACCAGTTTTAATATCAGTATTAAATAGTCCTATCCTATTATTACCAGTTTTAATATCAGTATTAAATAGTCCTATCCTATTATTACCAGTTTTAATATCAGTATTAAATAGTCCTATCCTATTATTACCAGTTTTAATATCAGTATTAAATAGTCCTATCCTATTATTACCAGTTTTAATATCAGTATTAAATAGTCCTATTATTACCAGTTTTAATATCCTATTATTACCAGTTTTAATATCAGTATTAAATAGTCCTATCCTATTATTACCAGTTTTAATATCAGTATTAAATAGTCCTATCCTATTATTACCAGTTTTAATATCAGTATTAAATAGTCCTATCCTATTATTACCAGTTTTAATATCAGTATTAAATAGTCCTATCCTATTATTACCAGTTTTAATATCAGTATTAAATAGTCCTATCCTATTATTACCAGTTTTAATATCAGTATTAAATAATATTCAGTATTAAATAGTCCAATCCTATTATTACCAGTTTTAATATCAGTATTAAATAGTCCTATCCTATTATTACCAGTTTTAATATCAGTATTAAATAGTCCTATCCTATTATTACCAGTTTTAATATCAGTATTAAATAGTCCAATCCTATTATTACCAGTTTTAATATCAGTATTAAATAGTCCTATCCTATTATTACCAGTTTTAATATCAGTATTAAATAGTCCTATCCTATTATTACCAGTTTTAATATCAGTATTAAATAGTCCTATTCTATTATTACCAGTTTTAATATCAGTATTAAATAGTCCTATCCTATTATTACCAGTTTTAATATCAGTATTAAATAGTCCTATTCTATTATTACCAGTTTTAATATCAGTATTAAATAGTCCTATCCTATTATTACCAGTTTTAATATCAGTATTAAATAGTGCTATTCCTATTATTACCAGTTTTAATATCAGTATTAAATAGTCCAATCCTATTATTACCAGTTTTAATATCAGTATTAAATAGTCCTATCCTATTATTACCAGTTTTAATATCAGTATTAAATAGTCCAATCCTATTATTACCAGTTTTAATATCAGTATTAAATAGTCCTATCCTATTATTACCAGTTTTAATATCAGTATTAAATAGTCCTATCCTATTATTACCAGTTTTAATATCAGTATTAAATAGTCCTATCCTATTATTACCAGTTTTAATATCAGTATTAAATAGTCCTATCCTATTATTACCAGTTTTAATATCAGTATTAAATAGTCCTATCCTATTATTACCAGTTTTAATATCAGTATTAAATAGTCCTATCCTATTATTACCAGTTTTAATATCAGTATTAAATAGTCCTATCCTATTATTACCAGTTTTAATATCAGTATTAAATAGTCCTATCCTATTATTACCAGTTTTAATATCAGTATTAAATAGTCCTATCCTATTATTACCAGTTTTAATATCAGTATTAAATAGTCCTATCCTATTATTACCAGTTTTAATATCAGTATTAAATATTATTAATAGTATTAAATAGTCCTATCCTATTATTACCAGTTTTAATATCAGTATTAAATAGTCCTATCCTATTATTACCAGTTTTAATATCAGTATTAAATAGTCCTATCCTATTATTACCAGTTTTAATATCAGTATTAAATAGTCCTATCCTATTATTACCAGCTATCCATTATTACCAGTTTTTAATATCAGTATTAAATAGTCTATCCTATTATCCTATTATTACCAGTTTTAATATCAGTATTAAATAGTCCTATCCTATTATTACCAGTTTTAATATCAGTATTAAATAGTCCTATCCTATTATTACCAGTTTTAATATCAGTATTAAATAGTCCTATTATTCCTATTATTACCAGTTTTAATATCAGTATTAAATAGTCCTATCCTATTATTACCAGTTTTAATATCAGTATTAAATAGTCCTATCCTATTATTACCAGTTTTAATATCAGTATTAAATAGTCCTATCCTATTATTACCAGTTTTAATATCAGTATTAAATAGTCCTATCCTATTATTACCAGTTTTAATATCAGTATTAAATAGTCCTATCCTATTATTACCAGTTTTAATATCAGTATTAAATAGTCCTATCCTATTATTACCAGTTTTAATATCAGTATTAAATAGTCCTATCCTATTATTACCAGTTTTAATATCAGTATTAAAGAGTTTTATCCTATTATTACCAGTTTTAATATCAGTATTAAATAGTCCTATCCTATTATTACCAGTTTTAATATCAGTATTAAATAGTGCTATTCCATTATTACCAGTTTTAATATCAATATTAAATAGTCCAATTCTATTATTTCCAGTTTTAATATCAGTATTAAATAGTCCTATCCTATTATTACCAGTTTTAATATCAGTATTAAATAGTCCAATCCTATTATTACCAGTTTTAATATCAGTATTAAATAGTCCTATCCTATTATTACCAGTTTTAATATCAGTATTAAATAGTCCTAAATCCTATTATTACCCAGTTTTAATATAGTATTAAATAGTCCTATTATTACCAGTTTTAATATCAGTATTAAATAGTCCTATCCTATTATTACCAGTTTTAATATCAGTATTAAATAGTCCTATCCTATTATTACCAGTTTTAATATCAGTATTAAATAGTCCTATCCTATTATTACCAGTTTTAATATCAGTATTAAATAGTCCTATATCCTATTATATACCAGTACCAGTTTTAATATCAGTATTAAATAGTCCTATCCTATTATTACCAGTTTTAATATCAGTATTAAATAGTCCTATCCTATTATTACCAGTTTTAATATCAGTATTAAATAGTCTTATCCTATTATTACCAGTTTTTAATATCAGTATTAAATAATGCTATTCCAATATTACCAGTTTTAATATCAGTATTAAATAGTCCAATCCTATTATTACCAGTTTTTTTATCAGTATTAAATAGTCCAATTCTATTTTACCAGTTTTAATATCAGTATTAAATAGTCCTATCCTATTATTACCAGTTTTAATATCAGTATTAAATAGTCCTATCCTATTATTACCAGTTTTAATATCAGTATTAAATAGTCCTATCCTATTATTACCAGTTTTAATATCAGTATTAAATAGTCCTATCCTATTATTACCAGTTTTAATATCAGTATTAAATAGTCCTATCCTATTATTAGTTTTTATCAGTATTAAATAGTTTTAATATCAGTATTAAATAGTGCTATTCTATTATTACCAGTTTTAATATCAGTATTAAATAGTCCAATCCTATTATTATCAGTTTTAATATCAGTATTAAATAGTCCAATCCTATTTTTACCAGTTTTTAATATCAGTATTAAATAGTCCTATCCTATTATTACCAGTTTTAATATCAGTATTAAATAGTCCTATCCTATTATTACCAGTTTTAATATCAGTATTAAATAGTCCTATCCTATTATTACCAGTTTTAATATCAGTATTAAATAGTCCTATCCTATTATTACCAGTTTTAATATCAGTATTAAATAGTCCTATCCTATTATTACCAGTTTTAATATCAGTATTAAATAGTCCTATCCTATTATTACCAGTTTTAATATCAGTATTAAATAGTCCTATCCTATTATTACCAGTTTTAATATCAGTATTAAATAGTCCTATCCTATTATTACCAGTTTTAATATCAGTATTAAATAGTCCTATTCCTATTATTACCAGTTTTAATATCAGTATTAAATAGTCCTATCCTATACCTATTATTAGTTTTAATATCAGTATTAAATAGTCCTATCCTATTATTACCAGTTTTAATATCAGTATTAAATAGTCCTATCCCAGTTTTAATATCAGTATTAAATATATCCTATTATTACCAGTTTTAATATCAGTATTAAATAGTCCTATCCTATTATTACCAGTTTTAATATCAGTATTAAATAGTCCAATCCTATTATTACCAGTTTTAATATCAGTATTAAATAGTCCTATCCTATTATTACCAGTTTTAATATCAGTATTAAATAGTCCTATTCCTATTATTACCAGTTTTAATATCAGTATTAAATAGTCCTATCCTATTATTACCAGTTTTAATATCAGTATTAAATAGTCCTATCCTATTATTACCAGTTTTAATATCAGTATTAAATAGTCCTATCCTATTATTACCAGTTTTAATATCAGTATTAAATAGTCCCATCCTATTATTACCAGTTTTAATATCAGTATTAAATAGTCCTAATCCTATTATTACCAGTTTTAATATCAGTATTAAATAGTCCTATCCTATTATTAGTTTTTATCAGTATTTTAATATCATTATTACCAGTTTTAATATCAGTATTAAATAGTCCTATCCTATTATTACCAGTTTTAATATCAGTATTAAATAGTCCTATCCTATTATTACCAGTTTTAATATCAGTATTAAATAGTCCTATCCTATTATTACCAGTTTTAATATCAGTATTAAATAGTCCTATCCCTATTATTACCAGTTTTAATATCAGTATTAAATAGTCCTATCCTATTATTACCAGTTTTAATATCAGTATTAAATAGTCCTATCCTATTATTACCAGTTTTAATATCAGTATTAAATAGTCCAATCCTATTATTACCAGTTTTAATATCAGTATTAAATAGTCCTATCCTATTATTACCAGTTTTAATATCCTATTATTACCATTATTACCAGTTTTAATATCAGTATTAAATAGTCCTATCCTATTATTACCAGTTTTAATATCAGTATTAAATAGTCCTATCCTATTATTACCAGTTTTAATATCAGTATTAAATAGTCCTATCCTATTATTACCAGTTTTAATATCAGTATTAAATAGTCCTATCCTATTATTACCAGTTTTAATATCAGTATTAAATAGTCCTATCCTATTATTACCAGTTTTAATATCAGTATTAAATAGTCCTATCCTATTATTACCAGTTTTAATATCAGTATTAAATAGTCCTATCCTATTATTACCAGTTTTAATATCAGTATTAAATAGTCCTATCCTATTATTACCAGTTTTAATATCAGTATTAAATAGTCCTATCCTATTATTACCAGTTTTAATATCAGTATTAAATAGTCCTATCCTATTATTACCAGTTTTAATATCAGTATTAAATAGTCCTATCCTATTATTACCAGTTTTAATATCAGTATTAAATAGTCCTATCCTATTATTATTACCAGTTTTAATATCAGTATTAAATAGTCCTATCCTATTATTACCAGTTTTAATATCAGTATTAAATAGTCCTATCCTATTATTACCAGTTTTAATATCAGTATTAAATAGTCTATTATTCCTATTATTACCAGTTTTAATATCAGTATTAAATAGTCCTATCCTATTATTACCAGTTTTAATATCAGTATTAAATAGTCCTATCCTATTATTACCAGTTTTAATATCAGTATTAAATAGTCCTATCCTATTATTACCAGTTTTAATATCAGTATTAAATAGTCCTATCCTATTATTACCAGTTTTAATATCAGTATTAAATATCCTATTATTACCAGTTTTAATATCAGTATTAAATAGTCCTATCCTATTATTACCAGTTTTAATATCAGTATTAAATAGTCCTATCCTATTATTACCAGTTTTAATATCAGTATTAAATAGTCCTATCCTATTATTACCAGTTTTAATATCAGTATTAAATAGTCCTATCCTATTATTACCAGTTTTAATATCAGTATTAAATAGTCCTATCCTATTATTACCAGTTTTAATATCAGTATTAAATAGTCCTATCCTATTATTACCAGTTTTAATATCAGTATTAAATAGTCCTATCCTATTATTACCAGTTTTAATATCAGTATTAAATAGTCCTATCCTATTATTACCAGTTTTAATATCAGTATTAAATAGTCCTATCCTATTATTACCAGTTTTAATATCAGTATTAAATAGTCCTATCCTATTATTACCAGTTTTAATATCAGTATTAAATAGTCCTATCCTATTATTACCAGTTTTAATATCAGTATTAAATAGTCCTATCCTATTATTACCAGTTTTAATATCAGTATTAAATAGTCCTATCCTATTATTACCAGTTTTAATATCAGTATTAAATAGTCCTATCCTATTATTACCAGTTTTAATATCAGTATTAAATAGTCCTATCCTATTATTACCAGTTTTAATATCAGTATTAAATAGTCCTATCCTATTATTACCAGTTTTAATATCAGTATTAAATAGTCCTATCCTATTATTACCAGTTTTAATATCAGTATTAAATAGTCCTATCCTATTATTACCAGTTTTAATATCAGTATTAAATAGTCCTATCCTATTATTACCAGTATTTTTAATATCAGTATTAAATAGTATTAAATAGTCCTATCCTATTATTACCAGTTTTAATATCAGTATTAAATAGTCCTATCCTATTATTACCAGTTTTAATATCAGTATTAAATAGTCCTATCCTATTATTACCAGTTTTAATATCAGTATTAAATAGTCCAATCCTATTATTACCAGTTTTAATATCAGTATTAAATAGTCCTATCCTATTATTACCAGTTTTAATATCAGTATTAAATAGTCCTATCCTATTATTACCAGTTTTAATATCAGTATTAAATAGTCCTATCCTATTATTACCAGTTTTAATATCAGTATTAAATAGTCCTATCCTATTATTACCAGTTTTAATATCAGTATTAAATAGTCCTATCCTATTATTACCAGTTTTAATATCAGTATTAAATAGTCCTATCCTATTATTACCAGTTTTAATATCAGTATTAAATAGTCCTATCCTATTATTACCAGTTTTAATATCAGTATTAAATAGTCCTATCCTATTATTACCAGTTTTAATATCAGTATTAAATAGTCCTATCCTATTATTACCAGTTTTAATATCAGTATTAAATAGTCCTATCCTATTATTACCAGTTTTAATATCAGTATTAAATAGTCCTATCCTATTATTACCAGTTTTAATATCAGTATTAAATAGTCCAATCCTATTATTACCAGTTTTAATATCAGTATTAAATAGTCCTATCCTATTATTACCAGTTTTAATATCAGTATTAAATAGTCCTATCCTATTATTACCAGTTTTAATATCAGTATTAAATAGTCCTATCCTATTATTACCAGTTTTAATATCAGTATTAAATAGTCCTATCCTATTATTACCAGTTTTAATATCAGTATTAAATAGTCCTATCCTATTATTACCAGTTTTAATATCAGTATTAAATAGTCCTATCCTATTATTACCAGTTTTAATATCAGTATTAAATAGTCCTATCCTATTATTACCAGTTTTAATATCAGTATTAAATAATCCTATTATTACCAGTTTTAATATCAGTATTAAATAGTCCTATCCTATTATTACCAGTTTTAATATCAGTATTAAATAGTCCTATATCTATTATTACCAGTTTTAATATCAGTATTAAATAGTCCTATCCTATTATTACCAGTTTTAATATCAGTATTAAATAGTCCTATCCTATTATTACCAGTTTTAATATCAGTATTAAATAGTCCTATCCTATTATTACCAGTTTTAATATCAGTATTAAATAGTCCTATCCTATTATTACCAGTTTTAATATCAGTATTAAATAGTCCTATCCTATTATTACCAGTTTTAATATCAGTATTAAATAGTCCTATCCTATTATTACCAGTTTTAATATCAGTATTAAATAGTCCTATCCTATTATTACCAGTTTTAATATCAGTATTAAATAGTCCTATCCTATTATTACCAGTTTTAATATCAGTATTAAATAGTCCTATCCTATTATTACCAGTTTTAATATCAGTATTAAATAGTCTATCCTATTATTACCAGTTTTAATATCAGTATTAAATAGTCCTATCCTATTATTACCAGTTTTAATATCAGTATTAAATAGTCCTATCCTATTATTACCAGTTTTAATATCAGTATTAAATAGTCCTATCCTATTATTACCAGTTTTAATATCAGTATTAAATAGTCCTATTCCTATTATTACCAGTTTTTAATATCAGTATTAAATAGTCCTATCCTATTATTACCAGTTTTAATATCAGTATTAAATAGTCCTATCCTATTATTATCAGTTTTAATATCAGTAGTTTTAATATCAGTATTATCCTATTATTACCAGTTTTAATATCAGTATTAAATAGTCCTATCCTATTATTACCAGTTTTAATATCAGTATTAAATAGTCCTATCCTATTATTACCAGTTTTTAATATCAGTATTAAATAGTCCTATCCTATTATTACCAGTTTTAATATCAGTATTAAATAGTCCTATCCTATTATTACCAGTTTTAATATCAGTATTAAATAGTCCTCCTATCCTATTATTACCAGTTTTAATATCAGTATTAAATAGTCCTATCCTATTATTACCAGTTTTAATATCAGTATTAAATAGTCCTATCCTATTATTACCAGTTTTAATATCAGTATTAAATAGTCCTATCCTATTATTACCAGTTTTAATATCAGTATTAAATAGTCCTATCCTATTATTACCAGTTTTAATATCAGTATTAAATAGTCCTATCCTATTATTACCAGTTTTAATATCAGTATTAAATAGTCCTATCCTATTATTACCAGTTTTTATCAGTATTAAATAGTATTATTATTACCAGTTTTAATATCAGTATTAAATAGTCCTATCCTATTATTACCAGTTTTAATATCAGTATTAAATAGTCCTATCCTATTATTACCAGTTTTAATATCAGTATTAAATAGTCCTATCCTATTATTACCAGTTTTAATATCAGTATTAAATAGTCCTATCCTATTATTACCAGTTTTAATATCAGTATTAAATAGTCCTATCCTATTATTACCAGTTTTAATATCAGTATTAAATAGTCCTATCCTATTATTACCAGTTTTAATATCAGTATTAAATAGTCCAATCCTATTATTACCAGTTTTAATATCAGTATTAAATAGTCCTAAATATCCTATTATTACCAGTTTTAATATCAGTATTAAATAGTCCTATCCTATTATTACCAGTTTTAATATCAGTATTAAATAGTCCTATCCTATTATTACCAGTTTTAATATCAGTATTAAATAGTCCTATCCTATTATTACCAGTTTTAATATCAGTATTAAATAGTCCAATCCTATTATTACCAGTTTTAATATCAGTATTAAATAGTCCTATCCTATTATTACCAGTTTTAATATCAGTATTAAATAGTGCTATTCCTATTATTACCAGTTTTAATATCAGTATTAAATTATCCTATTATTACCAGTTTTAATATCAGTATTAAATAGTCCTATCCTATTATTACCAGTTTTAATATCAGTATTAAATAGTCCTATCCTATTATTACCAGTTTTAATATCAGTATTAAATAGTCCTATCCTATTATTACCAGTTTTAATATCAGTATTAAATAGTCCTATCCTATTATTACCAGTTTTAATATCAGTATTAAATAGTCCTATCCTATTATTACCAGTTTTAATATCAGTATTAAATAGTCCTATCCTATTATTACCAGTTTTAATATCAGTATTAAATAGTCCTATCCTATTATTACCAGTTTTAATATCAGTATTAAATAGTCCTATCCTATTATTACCAGTTTTAATATCAGTATTAAATAGTCCTATCCTATTATTACCAGTTTTAATATCAGTATTAAATAGTCCTATCCTATTATTACCAGTTTTAATATCAGTATTAAATAGTCCTATCCTATTATTACCAGTTTTTAATATCAGTATTAAATAGTCCTATCCTATTATTACCAGTTTTAATATCAGTATTAAATAGTCCTATCCTATTATTACCAGTTTTAATATCAGTATTAAATAGTCCTATCCTATTATTACCAGTTTTAATATCAGTATTAAATAGTCCTATCCTATTATTACCAGTTTTAATATCAGTATTAAATAGTCCTATCCTATTATTACCAGTTTTAATATCAGTATTAAATAGTCCTATTATTCCTATTATTACCAGTTTTAATATCAGTATTAAATAGTCCTATCCTATTATTACCAGTTTTAATATCAGTATTAAATAGTCCTATCCTATTATTACCAGTTTTAATATCAGTATTAAATAGTCCTATCCTATTATTACCAGTTTTAATATCAGTATTAAATAGTCCTATCCTATTATTACCAGTTTTAATATCAGTATTAAATAGTCCTATCCTATTATTACCAGTTTTAATATCAGTATTAAATAGTCCTATATCAGTTTTAATATCTATTATTACCAGTTTTAATATCAGTATTAAATAGTCCTATCCTATTATTACCAGTTTTAATATCAGTATTAAATAGTCCTATCCTATTATTACCAGTTTTAATATCAGTATTAAATAGTCCTATCCTATTATTACCAGTTTTTAATATCAGTATTAAATAGTCCTATCCTATTATTACCAGTTTTAATATCAGTATTAAATAGTCCTATCCTATTATTACCAGTTTTAATATCAGTATTAAATAGTCCTATCCTATTATTACCAGTTTTAATATCAGTATTAAATAGTCCTATCCTATTATTACCAGTTTTAATATCAGTATTAAATATCCTATTATTACCAGTTTTAATATCAGTATTAAATAGTCCTATCCTATTATTACCATTACCAGTATTAAATATAGTCCTTCCTATTATTACCAGTTTTAATATCAGTATTAAATAGTCCTATTATTCCTATTATTACCAGTTTTAATATCAGTATTAAATAGTCCTATCCTATTATTACCAGTTTTTATCAGTATCAGTATTAAATAGTCCTATCCTATTATTACCAGTTTTAATATCAGTATTAAATAGTCCTATCCTATTATTACCAGTTTTAATATCAGTATTAAATAGTCCTATCCTATTATTACCAGTTTTAATATCAGTATTAAATAGTAATCCTATTATTACCAGTTTTAATATCAGTATTAAATAGTCCTATCCTATTATTACCAGTTTTAATATCAGTATTAAATAGTCCTATCCTATTATTACCAGTTTTAATATCAGTATTAAATAGTCCTATCCTATTATTACCAGTTTTAATATCAGTATTAAATAGTCCTATCCTATTATTACCAGTTTTAATATCAGTATTAAATAGTCCTATCCTATTATTACCAGTTTTAATATCAGTATTAAATAGTCCTATTCCTATTATTACCAGTTTTAATATCAGTATTAAATAGTCCTATCCTATTATTACCAGTTTTAATATCAGTTTTAATATCAGTATTAAATAATAGTCCTATCCTATTATTACCAGTTTTAATATCAGTATTAAATAGTCCAATCCTATTATTACCAGTTTTAATATCAGTATTAAATAGTCCTATCCTATTATTACCAGTTTTAATATCAGTATTAAATAGTCCTATCCTATTATTACCAGTTTTAATATCAGTATTAAATAGTCCTATCCTATTATTACCAGTTTTAATATCAGTATTAAATAGTCCTATCCTATTATTACCAGTTTTAATATCAGTATTAAATAGTCCTATCCTATTATTACCAGTTTTAATATCAGTATTAAATAGTCCTATTCCTATTATTACCTATTATTACCAGTTTTAATATCAGTATTAAATAGTCCTATCCTATTATTACCAGTTTTAATATCAGTATTAAATAGTCCTATCCTATTATTACCAGTTTTAATATCAGTATTAAATAGTCCTATCCTATTATTACCAGTTTTAATATCAGTATTAAATAGTCCTATCCTATTATTACCAGTTTTAATATCAGTATTAAATAGTCCTATCCTATTATTACCAGTTTTAATATCAGTATTAAATAGTCCTATCCTATTATTACCAGTTTTAATATCAGTATTAAATAGTCCTATCCTATTATTACCAGTTTTAATATCAGTATTAAATAGTCCTATCCTATTATTACCAGTTTTAATATCAGTATTAAATAGTCCATTATTACCAGTTTTAATATCAGTATTAAATAGTCCAGTATTAAATAGTATCCTATTATTACCAGTTTTTAATATCAGTATTAAATAGTCTAATCCTATTATTACCAGTTTTAATATCAGTATTAAATAGTCCTATCCTATTATTACCAGTTTTAATATCAGTATTAAATACTATTCCTATTATTACCAGTTTTAATATCAGTATTAAATAGTCCTATCCTATTATTACCAGTTTTAATATCAGTATTAAATAGTCCTATCCTATTATTACCAGTTTTAATATCAGTATTAAATAGTCCTATCCTATTATTACCAGTTTTAATATCAGTATTAAATAGTCCTATCCTATTATTACCAGTTTTAATATCAGTATTAAATAGTCCTATCCTATTATTACCAGTTTTAATATCAGTATTAAATAGTTATATCCTATTATTACCAGTTTTAATATCAGTATTAAATAGTCCTATCCTATTATTACCAGTTTTAATATCAGTATTAAATAGTCTATTCCATTATCCTATTATTACCAGTTTTAATATCAGTATTAAATAGTCCTATTCCTATTATTACCAGTTTTAATATCAGTATTAAATAGTCCTATCCTATTATTACCAGTTTTAATATCAGTATTAAATAGTCCTATCCTATTATTACCAGTTTTAATATCAGTATTAAATAGTCCTATCCTATTATTACCAGTTTTAATATCAGTATTAAATAGTCCTATCCTATTATTACCAGTTTTAATATCAGTATTAAATTTATCCTATTATTACCAGTTTTAATATCAGTATTAAATAGTCCTATCCTATTATTACCAGTTTTAATATCAGTATTAAATAGTCCTATCCTATTATTACCAGTTTTAATATCAGTATTAAATAGTCCTATCCTATTATTACCAGTTTTAATAATATCAGTATTAAATAGTCCTATCCTATTATTACCAGTTTTTAATATCAGTATTAAATAGTCCTATCCTATTATTACCAGTTTTAATATCAGTATTAAATAGTCCTAATTATTACCAGTTTTAATATCAGTATTAAATAGTCCTATCCTATTATTACCAGTTTTAATATCAGTATTAAATAGTCCTATCCTATTATTACCAGTTTTAATATCAGTATTAAATAGTCCTATCCTATTATTACCAGTTTTAATATCAGTATTAAATAGTCCTATCCTATTATTACCAGTTTTAATATCAGTATTAAATAGTCCTATCCTATTATTACCAGTTTTAATATCAGTATTAAATAGTCCTATCCTATTATTACCAGTTTTAATATCAGTATTAAATAGTCCTATCCTATTATTACCAGTTTTAATATCAGTATTAAATAGTCCTATCCTATTATTACCAGTTTTAATATCAGTATTAAATAGTCCTATCCTATTATTACCAGTTTTAATATCAGTATTAAATAGTCAGTTTTAATATCCTATTATTACCAGTTTTAATATCAGTATTAAATAGTCCTCCTATTATTACCAGTTTTAATATCAGTATTAAATAGTCCTATCCTATTATTACCAGTTTTAATATCAGTATTAAATAGTCCTATCCTATTATTACCAGTTTTAATATCAGTATTAAATAGTCCTATCCTATTATTACCAGTTTTAATATCAGTATTAAATAGTCCTATCCTATTATTACCAGTTTTAATATCAGTATTAAATAGTCCTATCCTATTATTACCAGTTTTAATATCAGTATTAAATAGTCCTATCCTATTATTACCAGTTTTAATATCAGTATTAAATAGTCCTATCCTATTATTACCAGTTTTAATATCAGTATTAAATAGTCCTATCCTATTATTCAGTTTTAATATCAGTATTAAATAGTCCTATCCTATTATTACCAGTTTTAATATCAGTATTAAATAGTCCAATCCTATTATTACCAGTTTTAATATCAGTATTAAATAGTCCTATCCTATTATTACCAGTTTTAATATCAGTATTAAATAGTCCTATTATTCAGTTTTATATTATTACCTATTATTACCAGTTTTAATATCAGTATTAAATAGTCCAATCCTATTATTACCAGTTTTTAATATCAGTATTAAATAGTCCTAATCTATTAGTATCAGTTTTAATATCAGTATTAAATAGTCCTATCCTATTATTACCAGTTTTTTTATCAGTATTAAATAGTCCTATCCTATTATTACCAGTTTTAATATCAGTATTAAATAGTCCTATCCTATTATTACCAGTTTTAATATCAGTATTAAATAGTCCTATCCTATTATTACCAGTTTTAATATCAGTATTAAATAGTCCTATCCTATTATTACCAGTTTTAATATCAGTATTAAATAGTCCTATCCTATTATTACCAGTTTTAATATCAGTATTAAATAGTCCTATCCTATTATTACCAGTTTTAATATCAGTATTAAATAGTCCTATCCTATTATTAGCAGTTTTAATATCAGTATTAAATAGTCCTATTCTATTATTACCAGTTTTAATACCAGTATTATATAGTCCTATCCTATTATTACCAGTTTTAATATCATTAAATATCAGCTATTAAATATTATTACCATTATTACCAGTTTTAATATCAGTATTAAATAGTCCTATCCTATTATTACCAGTTTTAATATCAGTATTAAATAGTCCTATCCTATTATTACCAGTTTTTAATATCAGTATTAAATAGTCCTATCCTATTATTACCAGCTTTTAATATCAGTATTAAATAGTGCTATTCCATTATTACCAGTTTTAATATCAGTATTAAATAGTCCAATCCTATTATTACCAGTTTTAATATCAGTATTAAATAGTGCTATTCTATTATTACCAGTTTTAATATCAGTATTAAATAGTCCTATCCTATTATTACCAGTTTTAATATCAGTATTAAATAGTCCTATCCTATTATTACCAGTTTTAATATCAATATTAAATAGTCCAATCCTATTATTTCCAGTTTTAATATCAGTATTAAATAGTCCTATCCTATTATTACCAGTTTTTAATATCAGTATTAAATAGTTATTGATATTATTACCAGTTTGTTAATATCAGTATTAAATAGTCCTATCCTATTATTACCAGTTTTAATATCAGTATTAAATAGTATCCTATTATTACCAGTTTTAATATCAGTATTAAATAGTCCTATCCTATTATTACCAGTTTTAATATCAGTATTAAATAGTCCTATTCCTATTATTACCAGTTTTAATATCAGTATTAAATAGTCCTATCCTATTATTACCAGTTTTAATATCAGTATTAAATAGTCCTATCCTATTATTACCAGTTTTAATATCAGTATTAAATAGTCCTATCCTATTATTATCAGTTTTAATATCAGTATTAAATAGTCCTATTCTATTATTACCAGTTTTAATATCAGTATTAAATAGTCCAATCCTATTATTACCAGTTTTTTAATATCAGTATTAAATATATCAGTATTAAATATCCTATTATTACCAGTTTTAATATCAGTATTAAATAGTCCTATCCTATTATTACCAGTTTTAATATCAGTATTAAATAGTCCTATCCTATTATTACCAGTTTTTAATATCAGTATTAAATAGTCCTATCCTATTATTACCAGTTTTAATATCAGTATTAAATAGTCCTAATCTATTCTATTATTACCAGTTTTAATATCAGTATTAAATAGTCCTATCCTATTATTACCAGTTTTAATATCAGTATTAAATAGTCCTATCCTATTATTACCAGTTTTAATTATTAAATTACCAGTTTTAATATCAGTATTAAATAGTCCTATCCTATTATTACCAGTTTTTAATATCAGTATTAAATAGTCCTATCCTATTATTACCAGTTTTAATATCAGTATTAAATAGTCCTATCCTATTATTACCAGTTTTAATATCAGTATTAAATAGTCCTATTATTACCAGTTTTAATATCAGTATTAAATAGTCCAATCCTATTATTACCAGTTTTAATATCAGTATTAAATAGTCCTATTCCTATTATTACCAGTTTTAATATCAGTATTAAATAGTCCTATCCTATTATTACCAGTTTTAATATCAGTATTAAATAGTCCTATCCTATTATTACCAGTTTTAATATCAGTATTAAATAGTCCTATCCTATTATTACCAGTTTTAATATCAGTATTAAATAGTCCTATCCTATTATTACCAGTTTTAATATCAGTATTAAATAGTCCTATCCTATTATTACCAGTTTTAATATCAGTATTAAATAGTCCTATCCTATTATTACCAGTTTTAATATCAGTATTAAATAGTCCTATCCTATTATTACCAGTTTTAATATCAGTATTAAATAGTCCTATCCTATTATTACCAGTTTTAATATCAGTATTAAATAGTCCTATCCTATTATTACCAGTTTTAATATCAGTATTAAATAGTCCTATCCTATTATTACCAGTTTTAATATCAGTATTAAATAGTCCTATCCTATTATTACCAGTTTTAATATCAGTATTAAATAGTCCTATCCTATTATTACCAGTTTTAATATCAGTATTAAATAGTCCTATCCTATTATTACCAGTTTTAATATCAGTATTAAATAGTGCTATTCCATTATTACCAGTTTTAATATCAGTATTAAATAGTCCTATCCTATTATTACCAGTTTTAATATCAGTATTAAATAGTCCTATCCTATTATTACCAGTTTTTAATATCAGTATTAAATAGTCCTATCCTATTATTACCAGTTTTAATATCAGTATTAAATAGTCCTATTCTATTATTACCAGTTTTAATATCAGTATTAAATAGTCCAATCCTATTATTACCAGTTTTAATATCAGTATTAAATAGTGCTATTTCATTGTTACCAGTTTTAATATCAATATTAAATAGTCCAATGCTATTATTTCCAGTTTTAATATCAGTATTAAATAGTCCTATCCTATTATTACCAGTTTTAATATCAGTATTAAATAGTCCTATCCTATTATTACCAGTTTTAATATCAGTATTAAATAGTCCTATCCTATTATTACCAGTTTTTAATATCAGTATTAAATAGTCCTATCCTATTATTACCAGTTTTAATATCAGTATTAAATAGTCCAATCCTATTATTACCAGTTTTAATATCAGTATTAAATAGTCCTATCCTATTATTACCAGTTTTAATATCAGTATTAAATAGTCCTATCCTATTATTACCAGTTTTAATATCAGTATTAAATAGTCCTATCCTATTATTACCAGTTTTAATATCAGTATTAAATAGTCCAATCCTATTATTACCAGTTTTAATATCAGTATTAAATAGTCCCTATTATCCTATTATTACCAGTTTTAATATCAGTATTAAATAGTCCTATCCTATTATTACCAGTTTTAATATCAGTATTAAATAGTCCTATCCTATTATTACCAGTTTTAATATCAGTATTAAAGAGTTTTATCCTATTATTACCAGATTTAATATCAACATTGAATAGTCCTATCCTATTATTACCAGCTTTTAATATCAGTATTAAATAGTGCTATTCCATTATTACCAGTTTTAATATCAATATTAAATAGTCCATTATCCTATTATTATTACCAGTTTTAATATCAGTATTAAATAGTCCTATCCTATTATTACCAGTTTTAATATCAGTATTAAATAGTCCAATTCTATTATTACCAGTTTTAATATCAGTATTAAATAGTCCTATCCTATTTTTACCAGTTTTTAATATCAGTATTAAATAGTCCTATCCTATTATTACCAGTTTTTAATATCAGTATTAAATAGTGCTATTTCATTGTTACCAGTTTTAATATCAATATTAAATAGTCCAATTCTATTATTTCCAGTTTTAATATCAGTATTAAATAGTCCTATCCTATTATTACCAGTTTTAATATCAGTATTAAATATCCTATTATTCAGTTTTAATATCAGTATTAAATATCCTATTATTACCAGTTTTAATATCAGTATTAAATAGTCCAATCCTATTATTACCAGTTTTAATATCAGTATTAAATAGTCCTATCCTATTATTACCAGTTTTAATATCAGTATTAAATAGTCCTATCCTATTATTACCAGTTTTAATATCAGTATTAAATAGTCCTATTATTATTACCAGTTTTAATATCAGTATTAAATAGTCCTATCCTATTATTACCAGTTTTAATATCAGTATTAAATAGTCCTATCCTATTATTACCAGTTTTTAATATCAGTATTAAATAGTCCTATCCTATTATTACCAGTTTTAATATCAGTATTAAATAGTCCTATTATTCCTATTATTACCAGTTTTAATATCAGTATTAAATAGTCCTATCCTATTATTACCAGTTTTAATATCAGTATTAAATAGTCCTATCCTATTATTACCAGTTTTAATATCAGTATTAAATAGTCCTATCCTATTATTACCAGTTTTAATATCAGTATTTATCCTATCCTATTATTCAGTTTTAATATCAGTATTAAATAGTCCTATCCTATTATTACCAGTTTTAATATCAGTATTAAATAGTCCTATCCTATTATTATCAGTTTTAATATCAGTATTAAATAGTCCTATCCTATTATTACCAGTTTTAATATCAGTATTAAATAGTCCTATCCTATTATTACCAGTTTTTAATATCAGTATTAAATAGTCCTATCCTATTATTACCAGTTTTAATATCAGTATTAAATAGTCAGTATCCTATTATTACCAGTTTTAATATCAGTATTAAATAGTCCTATCCTATTATTACCAGTTTTAATATCAGTATTAAATAGTCCTATCCTATTATTACCAGTTTTAATATCAGTATTAAATAGTCCTATCCTATTTACCAGTTTTAATATCAGTATTAAATAGTCCTATCCTATTATTACCAGTTTTAATATCAGTATTAAATAGTCCTATCCTATTATTACCAGTTTTTAATATCAGTATTAAATAGTTCTATCCTATTATTACCAGTTTTAATATCAGTATTAAATAGTCCTATCCTATTATTACCAGTTTTTAATATCAGTATTAAATAGTGCTATTCCATTATTACCAGTTTTAATATCAATATTAAATAGTCCAATCCTATTATTACCAGTTTTAATATCAGTATTAAATAGTCCTATTCCTATTATTACCAGTTTTAATATCAGAATTAAATAGTCCAATCCTTTTATTACCAGTTTTTAATATCAGTATTAAATAGTCCTATTCCTATTATTACCAGTTTTATTATCAGTATTTAATATCATTATTAAATCAGTATTAAATAGTCTATTCTATTATTACCAGTTTTAATATCAGTATTAAATAGTCCTATCCTATTATTACCAGTTTTAATATCAGTATTAAATAGTCCTATCCTATTATTACCAGTTTTAATATCAGTATTAAATAGTCCTATCCTATTATTACCAGTTTTAATATCAGTATTAAATAGTCCTATCCTATTATTACCAGTTTTAATATCAGTATTAAATAGCTAATCCTATTATTACCAGTTTTAATATCAGTATAAAATAGTCCTATCCTATTATTACCAGTTTTAATATCAGTATTAAATAGTCCTATCCTATTATTACCAGTTTTAATATCAGTATTAAATAGTCCTATCCTATTATTACCAGTTTTAATATCAGTATTAAATAGTCCTATCCTATTATTACCAGTTTTAATATCAGTATTAAATAGTCCTATCCTATTATTACCAGTTTTAATATCAGTATTAAATAGTCCTATCCTATTATTACCAGTTTTAATATCAGTATTAAATAGTCCTATCCTTTTATTATTACCAGTTTTAATATCAGTATTAAATAGTCCTATCCTATTATTACCAGTTTTAATATCAGTATTAAATAGTCCTATCCTATTATTACCAGTTTTAATATCAGTATTAAATAGTAATTCTATTATTACCAGTTTTAATATCAGTATTAAATAGTCCTATCCTATTATTACCAGTTTTAATATCAGTATTAAATAGTCCTATCCTATTATTACCAGTTTTAATATCAGTATTAAATAGTCCTATCCTATTATTACCAGTTTTAATATCAGTATTAAATAGTACCAGTTTTAATATCAGTATTAAATATCCTATTATTACCAGTTTTAATATCAGTATTAAATAGTCCTATCCTATTATTACCAGTTTTAATATCAGTATTAAATAGTCCTATCCTATTATTACCAGTTTTAATATCAGTATTAAATAGTCCTATCCTATTATTACCAGTTTTAATATCAGTATTAAATAGTCCTATCCTATTATTACCAGTTTTAATATCAGTATTAAATAGTCCTATCCTATTATTACCAGTTTTAATATCAGTATTAAATAGTCCTATCCTATTATTACCAGTTTTTAATATCAGTATTAAATAGTCCTATCCTATTATTATCAGTTTTAATATCAGTATTAAATAGTCCTATCCTATTATTACCAGTTTTAATATCAGTATTAAATAGTCTAATCAGTATTAAATAGTCTAATCCTATTATTACCAGTTTTAATATCAGTATTGAATAATCCTATCCTATTATTACCAGTTTTTAATATCAGTATTAAATAGTCCTATCCTATTATTACCAGTTTTAATATCAGTATTAAATAATCCTATTCTATTATTACCAATTTTTAATATCAGTATTAAATAGTCCTATCCTATTATTATCAGTTTTAATATCAGTATTAAATAGTCCTATCCTATTATTACCAGTTTTTAATATCAGTATTAAATAGTCCTATCCTATTATTACCAGTTTTTAATATCAGTATTAAATAGTCCTATCCTATTATTACCAGTTTTAATATCAGTATTAAATAGTCCTATCCTATTATTACCAGTTTTTAATATCAGTATTAAATAGTCCTATCCTATTATTACCAGTTTTAATATCAGTATTAAATAGTCCTATCCTATTATTACCAGTTTTTAATATCAGTATTAAATAGTCCTATCCTATTATTATCAGTTTTAATATCAGTATTAAATAGTCCTATCCTATTATTACCAGTTTTAATATCAGTATTAAATAGTCCTATCCTATTATTACCAGTTTTTATTATCAGTATTAAATAATCCTATCCTATTATTACCAGCTTTTGATATCACCATCAAATAGTGCTATTCCATTATTACCAGTTTTTAATATCATTATTAAATAGTTCTATTCTATTATTACATGCTTTTAATATCAGTATTAAATAATGCTCTTCCATTATTACCAGTTTTAATATCAGTATTAAATAGTCCTATGCTATTATTACCAGCTTTTAATATCAGTATTAAATAATACTATTCTATTATTATCAGTTTTAATATCAGTATTATATAGTCCTATCCTTTTATTATCAGTTTTAATATCAGTATGAAATAATCCCATCCTATTATTACCAGTTTTTAATATCAGTATTAAATAGTCCTATCATATTATTAGCTGTTTTTATTATCAGTATTAAGTATTCCTCTCCTATTACTACCAGTTTTTTTTTATATCAGTATTAAATAGTCCTATCGTATTATTACCAGTTTTCAATATCAGTATCAAATAGTGCTATTCCATTATTACCAGGTTTTAATACCAGTATTAAATAGTCCTATCCTATTATTATCAGTTTTTAATATCAGTATTAAATAGTCCTCCCCTATTATTACCAGTTTTTAGTATCAATGTTAAATAGTCCTATCCTATTATTATAAGTTTTAATATCTATGACACGCGGTCGTTTAGACAACTTTAACTTCATCATTTAAAGTTAAATTTAAAATTATTGTAATACCCACAGTTGTAATATTATTTTTAAATGTTCGAAGGAAGACTTTATCTTCATTTACATTAACTTTGTATTCAATAATGTCTTCTCTGAATTTTGTTTACACTGTTATTCATTCATTGATGCTTGTTTCTGTTTGTTAAAGTTTTTTGTTATATGTCTTCATTAGCCTTTTATTAAATCGTTCTGGTAAAAATATTTAGAACTTATTCCACTCTTCATTTACTAAAAGAGCCATAATTTTGTCATAAAAAGTTTTTTGATGATTTATATTTTGTTTCCAGAATATCCATGAAGGCTAATAAACGGTTTCAATACACTTAAATGTACCAACACTGTTATTTGTTTTTACTGTTTCCACTTAAACCATAGTTAAATGACCCTTCACTAAAGTATTAATGTCATTAATTACGAGAATTCGTTATTTTCTTAAAAACATGATTACGATATATTTCACGCCTCTTTCTTTTTACACTCATAGTTTTTTGCTAATCAAATAAACTTTTCGTATAATTATCGATCGTAAGTATATTTTCAATAACATGTTTCTTCACATCTTTTGAGCTAATTTGAGCTAGTGTAAGACTAGAGGGAAGGCAGTTAGACATCATCACCCACCGCCAACTCTTGGGCTACTCTTTTACCAACGAACAATGGGATTGACCCTCATATTATAACGCCCCAAGGCTGAAAGGGCGAGCATGTTTGGTGTGACCGAAATTCAAACCCGCGACCCTCGGATTACCAGTCGAACACCTAATTTGTTTTTTATCATAATTCTAGTTCATTCGAAAACACTGGTGCACAATTTTCACTACGGAGTTATGAAACCAACGTAAGATAATTATTATCAATTATTGTACTACGATAATAATTCATATATTTATGATGTAGAAACGGTGATTTTGTAAGGATATGAAAAAATCAAAACCTTCATTTATTTTATATCTCAGACTATCTAAAAGTAAATTTTGCATATGTTTTGTTAATAAACAAAATTATTTAGATTAACTAAAAGACCACAATAATGGAAAAATAAGGACAAAATTTATAGTGTTTAAGTCTATCACGACCCTAGTAATTTGAGGGTCGCGAGTTCGAGTCCCGGTCGCGCCAAACATGCTCGCCCTTTCAGTCGTGGGGCGTTATAATGTGACGGTAAATCCCACTATTCCTTGGTAAAAGAGTAGCCCAAGAGTTGGCGGTGGTTGGTGATGACTAGCTGCCTTCTCTCTAGTCTTATACTGCTAATATAGGGACGGCTAGCGCAGATAGCCCTCGAGTAGCTTTGCTAGAAATTCAAAAAACAAAACAAACAAAAACAAACTTAAGTCAATCAGACTGGTTGCACTCAAATGTTCTGCGTATGTTCTTTAGTTTAATTCCTAATAATAAATGGGGTATGGTATTTCTATTGTTAAACATGTAATTAATTTTACCAATTTAAGTTGTTACCAATTTTACTCTAGTCGATTCTGAATATAATTCACATAATTATTTTGTATACCGTGAATCTGCTTCCAAAATATAACCTCTTTTAGAATTATCTCTAGGTAAGCTAAATAAATAGATTAATTTTAGAGATAATAATATTTTATGCATTTGTTGTTTAGTTTGATATACATATCACAATACTTAGATATACCTGGATGAATACCTTCCTTAACATTAAAACCGTATCATATTCAATCAATAATTCTAATTCAAAATAATTGATTTTTAATATGGTGCAAAATGAAATATCCGGTGTTGTGTTATACCAAACAAGATCTATTTTATATTTTTCAAATGAAACTTATCTAAAGTTCTACAAGATAAGAGCTAATATCGGAACTCCAGTCTTTTTATAAACATGGATTTTCATTTTTGTGTTTAAACTCTTTTCAAACGTTTTTGTATGTTTGTATTCTTTGTTTGAAATATTAAATTTATCCAATATAATATAAAGCATTTCTTTAATAGTAATTGTGTTTCGCTGGATCTATCAAACAAGTTCATATAATCATAAGAACAGGCTCTGTTTTATTTTACGATTGTTCTTTCTTTAAGTTACATGAAAGTTTAGATAAACTAGCCTTAAAACTAAATTAACCTTAACTCTTTATTTTATATAACCGATTTTTAATGAATGAATTATAATTTTCTTTGTTGCTCGTAATTAGATTAATTTGTTCATTTTCCCAAACAGATGAATAATATATCCACTTGTATTTTAGATACAGAGTGTAACGAATGAAGAATCTTCAACAATAAAATACAATTCTTATGTGCTGATCTCCTGTATTTTTCTGTATTTTTCTTACCTATTGGTTTATCACAGATATTACAAATACCATTGTTTAATATTTATTCTTATTTTCTTTTTTTCTATTATCATTGTATAATCTCTTTTAAGCATTTTCAATGTATTAATTTTTCCTCTATAAAATACAGCATGTCTATACTTGTCATGATAACTAAAACTTATAGATTTTTCTTTCTGATAAACATCTTCATAATCTGCATATTGAAATTCAGCATATATAACAAAAGTATCTCTTAATTAATTATTTATATTTTAAAATTTTATAACTGAATCATTAGAAAGCATTTTATTTTTAACAGTCTCATTTGTTTCACAAATTTGCTTTTCTTTTTTTCCCAATTTGACTTCTGAATAAAAACTCCTGCAGATACATATAACAAAAATATTGTTCTAGAATGTTTTGTTACTTGAATTTTAATAATCTGGAAAAAAATTAATACGTGCCTTTTTGGACAATTTGATATATGATTAATTCACTATTGACTCATATTTATTTATTCGAAATTTCAAGCTGTTTATGCTCTCTGAGGTCCATCCAGAATCTCTTGATTCAAAAATCAGTCATTTTTCTTAAAAGAAATATCTCTATAAAATTTTCCAAATTACTTGACTTAAGAATAATTTAATTTTTGCTTTGAATGAAATCCTCTGTTTCTTTTAGCCGTTAATTAAAACAAAGCAATTTAGCATTAAATTTCACATTATTTATACAACTTAGATCATCAGTTTTAGGAAGAACAATGTACTTTGAATTAAGCTAAACCTCTTTAACGTCAGTATAAGTATTTTACTAAATAAGACTTTAATAGTCTTTCAAAAGTTGTATTTGGCTTTCAATAACTTTATTCTTACGTAGTGATTGTTATGACATTGAACATGAGAATTCTTGTAAGATGATTTGTAATACTTTCTACATTTTTCGTTTAGATTTCTTAAGTATAAGAATTAGATCGTTATGAATTTTATAATCCATAATAAATATTTCTCCATTAATCTTATCGAAATAAACTTTATTAAGTCATCTTTTTTATTTTATAACATTAAATATAACTTCTTCTTTCAGCCTTTAATTTTATTTGACAAATTCTTACTCTATTTATTAAGAAACAATTTATTAATTTAGACCTAATTGTTTTGCTGCTATCTTTTTATTTATGCAGAACGGTTTTAGTGTTCCTCAAGAAATTGATTAATAACTTTTGATCAACATTCACAGTGTTATTTATATATTTCATTTTTAGTTTGATTAAAATAATAATTCCCCAATTTTTACATACAAAATTATAGTCCTCATCATCATTCATGCTTTTATGAAAATCATCAAATCATTTCTCATTTTCACTTTAAAATTATCTTTAATCTCTTTCCTTTAACTTTCCTTATATTTTTAAATATGTTTTAAGAATTTGATCCAAACATTCAAATTCTACTTTTATCTTTCATTTTAAGCTACGTAATAATGATCATTGCAATATTTTTACTCAAAATTAAAAAAAACACCATTTTTATTAAATGTGTTAAGAGGTTTTCTATTTTACAAACAATAAAAAATATAAAACAAAATAATGATGATTATAAGGAACTTTTTTGAAATAGTTGAAAGTATTCGTGACCATAAATAAAGTTAACGATGGACAGTTGGTAAAAATTATATTATTATTTCAAAAGTCTGGTAAAAAATCTTATTGTAAATTAAGGTATAGAATGATGAATGTTTCATCATATCGTTATATCCTAAAAACCAAAACATATAAATTTTTATCTTTTTGTTTAAATGATTTGTAATTCTATAGAAGTTAAAAAGAAATAGAATAAAAGCGAAAAATAGAATGAGAAGTTAAGGTCACGATTGTTATAAAATATTTTACTTGTATCCATTAATTTGAGAAATCATACACTGATAATAGTTTTGAAAATTTACAATAATGTACGATATTACTGATTCTTATTAATTTATTTTAAGCAAAAAGAATCATTAATAAATTTTTCCTTATTATATTTCCAGAACCTAAAGGTATACTGATAATTTGAAAGTAAGAATATTATCCAAGAATGCTAACCATTTTGCGAATTTACGACTCCGCTAATAGCATAAATCTATACAATGGAATGAAAGTTTAAACACCTATAAAATTTCAAGTAAAGCATATCAAAATTCACTTAAAGAATAATTAATTATTAAAACATTAAAAGTAAAATAAATAAATCTTAAAACTCTCTGGATAATATTTGCAATATCAACTCAATACTTAAATTTATCTTTTCTGTAAATTATTTTATTAAGTTAATTAATTAAATTAAACTCATAATCTTCATCTATTTTGTCACATATATCTAATTCTTATTGATAAAAACTTCCTTTAATCTTTTCAGCATTTATATTTTTAATGTTATAATTTATTGGATTTGTTTGCAAGATCTCCTTAGTAAAATTTGGTAAATATCATTTGTAAAACTCCTTTACATTTTAAAATTCTATCCCTATCAACAGCTTATATCTATCAGTAGGAACTGTTTTTATTTTATATAGTTTATTAACTATATGTCATTCTCATTTTCATTTTCATTTGCTAGAACTGAAAATATTTTAACTTTAATATGAATTATTATACGTTTTATTATTTTATTCAAAACATCAATCATTGTATAATTCTATCATTTCATTGTATTATAGGTAGTAAAACATTTCTAGAATCTACTTTTTCTTTTAATTTTAAACCAAAGAATTTTTTGTTAATCAAATAATTTTTGAGATTATTTACTGAGGAGTTAAATTTTTTGTCTCTATTTTTAATAACTTATTTGAATCTTTGGTTACTTCTCCATCTTATTTTAATTGGAACAACTTAAGCAATTTTTTTTCGAAATATAGCTATAACTGTAAAGGCATTATTTTGTTTGTTGATTTAAATGTCATATCAACTGGACCTGTTCGACATTGAGCATCGTATGAGTTACAAAAACATCTATTCCTTGAAATATGTGTTTTGTATATTCGGTTTCTTGATGTAAAAACTGTTAGTTATTTTAAAGGTAATTGTTTTTTGTTTTAATTCTTATATACCGTTAAAACCTCTTTGTATATCATAATATATTTCTTAAATTTTTTTATTAAGACATTTCTTGCGCAACAAATTTACATATATTTTTAATAACAGTCTTTCATTCATTAACTTGTAAGGTCGTAATTTTTTCAACATGAGGTCTTATAGTGATTTTAAAAAATACGCAGCCTAGCTCTCTAATGAATGAATATTTGCAGTAAAAATCTATCAATGAAATATCTGTAGCTTCCAGTTTGGTTGCTAATTTTGAATTCATTCCTATAAGTCTCCTATTCATATTTTTTTATCAGTACCTATTCTCTCACACCTAAGAAATTTTTGACGAGATATCATGATTTCTTTACAATGCACACTTATAAACCACAGGAAGTAAGAAAGCGATACTTGATAGTAACCAACATTAGCTTTATGATCGATATCCTATTATTCGGAACAGACCTATATTTGGCAGAACGAACCAGGTTTTTTAAAACATATTTTCGCAGTTTTTCTTCCTTAAAAATGTTAATGTTATTTTATAGAAACTCCACGTAAACTGGGTTAATTTCATGTCATTACTTGCATACATTTGGTACAGCTGTATCAAGAGTCGTGATTTAAGATAATTACTCAAGCTAATATCATGTGACGTTAAATTAAGAGAATTTTATAAAATTTAGTAAATTTGGATTTAAAACTTGGCAGTGAAGAATGAATAATAATCTTTGACCTTTGTGATTTTTTTTAAATAAAGCTAAATCATTATTTATGTATCTTATAATTTTTCTTTTCTAAAACATCCATCTTTAATCCGAATTATAAAAATAAAATAAAATATCTTTGCTGTTAGATGACGCTGTAGTAGAAATTTCAAATTGTGTTTAGGCATGCGCAAAACTTTGGTCAAAATTGTGGTCTTTTTTTGTTAAATATTTTAGCACATGTGGCCAAATGAGAAATCTGACTTAGGTTGTAAAAAGCTATCAAGTTTGAAAAATAAGAAAAGTCAATGAAAATGAAATATGTTTTTGTAAATTCAATCAAAATTTTAAATTTTATGCATGACGTACATTTTGTAACAGACTACCTTGAAATTCGATAGGTGAAGTAAAAGATCAGAAGAACATATTCACTGAAAATATGTGACAGTTTAGAATACCGCAGTCAGAGTTACAGAAAGTGGAAAACTGTTCACCTGTTATTCCTGTTCATAACACCTAGTGTTTCCTGTTATTTTGGCCACACGATCCACTATGATATGAATTTAATGGTTTTTATTCTAAATCTTCAAGCTTGTATTGAAGGAAATTACAGAGATGTAAGAATTATTTTAATTAATGTTACGAATGAGTCAAGTGATAATACATCGTAAATAATGACATTACAAATATTTATGTTGTTCCTCATTTAGAAAATTAAACAGTAATTTAAAGTATTAAGAATATGGCTTTCTATAATCTTATTATAATACGAACATAGGCTAGAATTAATAATTTTAACAGGCCTACTGAATATTGAAATACTTAATTCAAGAATGGAAAATTAGATTACTGATAATTATTAACAGTTGAGCTAAATAATAATGAATTGAACGTTGTTAACCAAAGTTGATTACGGAATACTGTATCCAATGTTTCGAACCACGTTTCCTATTATGTGTCGAAGTTTTAAGCTAAATTATACCGGCAGTTCGCACAAACCCTATCAAAATTGTGTGTATTTTATTTCTTTTTGGTTAAGTTAATAAGAGAAATGGAATAATGAATGCTTATGATACAAATTTCGAAACTAGAGAAATTCTCTGATAATAACAAATTAATTATTGTTTTTCGTACGTTAATCTATCGAGAGAAGCACGTGAGAATCAGATAGATCCATCTGGAAATAGTGCTAACTGATGATATTAATTATGATATGGAAAATAAACAATTAAAATAATTGATTTAAAGCTGCAACTGATGCCAATAATTTATTGCAAATGCTTAGTAAAGAAAAACAATGGAAAATCTCCAGAAAACTTTTTTTCAAATAAAAACAAATTTGGCTTATGCATACAAAAGAGTTAACGTTAGTCGATATAAATGGGTTATCTGTGATCGAATCTCGTTTATAGTGGAATTAGTTCACAGACATTCCGCTGTGCCATGGGAGGATGTAGAGTTTGAAGTTATTAATAAGAATTAAAGGAAGCAATAGCTTGTTTGTTTGTTTTGAATTTCGCGCAAAGCTACACGAGGGCTATCTGCGCTAGCCGTCCCTAATTTAGCAGTGTAAGACTAGATGAAAGGCAGCTAGTCATCACCACCCACTCCCAACTCTTGGGCTACTCTTTAACCAATGAATAGTGGGATTGACCGTCACATTATAACGCCCCTAAGGCTCACGGCTAAAAGGGCGAGCATGTTTGGTGCGATCAGGGTTCGAATCCGCGACCCTCGGATTACGAGTCGAACGCCTTAACGCGTTCTAAAAATGATTTAGATATATTAGAAAAAAAATTGAAATGCCATTTAATAAAATTATTCTTAATACCTGGAAGTAAGCTAGAATTTACATATATATATAAATATATATGCACTACAAATATGTATCGAAATATTTATGTAAGCCAAACCATGGTTATGAATGAGCCATTAGCTCATTTAGTGTTATTGTATAGCTTTATTATATTTGTCGTATAACTTATGGCTCAGTATTTTGTCTGAAGACAAATCTCTGCCCGATAAACTGCGTTCCAAAGGAAATGGTATGACAATACAAAATCGATATGTACTTGCCAGAAGCAAGGGTAGTGCCAGTTACAGTAGATCATCAGTCCTAGCATTGTAGTGAACCCCCATATGTCACTGTACTGTGTTATATAATGTCTGAGATACAGTCCTGTTCTATGCCATTGAACTAACTGTTTAGTATTTTTAAACACAATTCTAACTAAATCCATTTGAAGAACCCAAATTAATCATATTTAATCACTTATTAACAGTGAGTTTCTTGTTTACTGATTTTGTGTTTTTTTTTAGTTGATTTGGGACTTACTTCACATGACCTACGCAAAGAAATGTTAAAACTTTACTAAAATACGATTCGTATAAATAGTGGAAAAAACAAAATAAGTAAAATATTGATAGTAGTATAATAGAAATAATTATGTGACAAATTCGTGTTTCGATTCAGTCTTATTATTCGCCTAATGTTTTTTAACCTAATGTTTCCATCCCCTAGTAGCACAACGATATGTCTGAAGACTTACAAAGCTAAAAACCGAGTTTCAATAACCGTGATGGGCAAAGCACAATTAGCACATTGTGCAGCAATGTGTTTAATTATAAATGAACAAACTTAGTGTTAGTAATTAATGGGCCCGGCATTGCCAGGTGGTTAAGGCACCCGACTCGTAATCCAAGGGTCGCGGGTTTGAATCCCTGTCACATCAAATATGCCTTATAATATGACGGTTGGTAGAAGAGTATTTCAAGCGTTGGCGATGACTAGTTGCCTTCCCTTTAGTCTTACACTGCAAAATTATGAACGGCTAGCGCAGATAGCCCTCGTGTAGCTTTGCGCAAAATAAAAACAAAACAAAAAAAGCTTTATGTAAAACTCAAAACAAACCTAATTAATGTATAGTGAACTTCAAGTGTTGAAAAATTATGTTTATTGTACCAAGCACAAACACTGCCTGAATCAATATACACTTAATAATGTTGCCTCATAATTAAATAGAGGAGTGAAAGTGTTTGTATTTAAAACAACAGTGATGATATAACTTATTATTAAACGTACTTTAAAATATACTCTTCCCTACACTTCCCCCAATGAATTCCTGTTAGAAATATTTAATAACTTATTTTACAGTTCTTGTGAATCACATCTCACTCTTAGTGCAAATTTTAGAACCCATCGAGACGTTTAAACTTTATCATCACAAACAATCTCTCACAAATTATGAAATTAGGCACGGAAAATAAGTTATTCCTTTCCCGGTAAAATATAAAATTTGTTTTATTTCTGCCTTTTTGACTATTATAGAGTTTGAATCTCGAGCTTGCGTCGTTAATGGACTATTTATTTTAGTGAACAGGAGATGCCCTCTTGGTATTCGAACAGAAATAGCAGTAACATATCTTCTGGTTAATGACTTTTGTGACGAGAGTTTCACAGAACGGAAGTGTGAACGTGTTGTTACGAGGACGGTGGTTTTAAGTTGCTTATAAAGTGTGAATGGAAACAAGTTAATGAAGTATATAAACCGAATATGATTATATATAGGAACTCTTCGTAATAAATGTTGATAATTATTATTATATTATCTTCTGGTTCAACAATGCTGATTAAAAATAGGTTTGTTTGTTTTGAATTTCGCCCAAAGCTACTCGAGGGCTATCTGTGCTAGCCGTCCCTAATTTAGCAGTGTAAGACTAGAGGGAAGTCAACTAGTCATCACCACCCACTGCCAACTCTTGGGCTAATCTTTTTACTAACGAATAGTGGGATTGACCGTCATATTATAACGCCCCCACGGCTGAAAGGGCAAGCATATTTGGTGCGATCGGGATTCGAACCCGCGTCCCTCGGATTACGAGGCGAACGTCTTAACACACTTGGCCATGCCGTGCCGTTAAAAATAGGTGTATCAAAATATTTCTGCTTATAAGAATTTTAATATTTACTTGTAGAAAATAACAGTGTAATTTACAGTAGTTATTCGAAGTAATAAGTAGACATAAGGGAAGTAATCTTACAACACCAGCAGGAGGTTTGTTGGATTAATGTTATCTTCACCCAAATAAAAGCTTCTTATACGTGGAGTAAAAGTTTTACCCGTTTACAAGGCTTCTTTCTTTTGATAGTTTGGGTTTATTTTAAAACATTTTCAACAAAAAAATGTCATAAAACAGCAAGGTCGTTCATTTAACAACTCCAAATATGAATCTGAAAAGTTCGTAGCCTGATGTGCAGAAAAAAGAAAAAAAAACTGGTTCAAATATGACTTTTTTTTCTACATTCGTGCCATTGGAGCTCTATGACTTTATGACCTTCAGAAAGAACTGTTCATCTTGGTTCTCAATTCTGATTGGACGGTCATTATTATTCTGAAATCTTCAACCTTTCCACAAGATTTTACGATTAGTGGAAAAAAAATCACTTGAATATGATGAGTAATTCACAACCAGCATCACAAATGATGTCCAAATGAAAACGCGTTATTTATGATATGTTCTAACGTAAGAGGGCGCCTTTCTTCAGCAATCCTCCTATGTTTTATCTGATTTCTTGAGGCAAGTTCCTGAGTAAAGATGCATTGTAATCTCCTATGTTAGTCTGACCACTGTTTAAATAATCAACTACTGAGATGAATGCCATCTGTAGAGGGTTGTCACTTGAACTACTTTAGGGTAGATGAACTTGGGTGTTTTCCTATCTCCAGGTCGAAGTGGTGATTATAAATTCTTCTGTTTTTGGTTTGTACTACTCAATTTTACTTCACACGAATAGCTGGTGCGCCACCTATCGGATTTAGAAGGAATTAAACTATACTCTATTTTAAAAGGTATTTGTTTTGAGGCGCAGTCTACCATTCCTTGTGTCATAAATTCTTCTGTTTTTGGTTTGTACTATGCAATTTCACTTCACACTAATCGCTTGTACGCCACCTATCAGATTTAGAAGGAATTAAACTATACACTATTTTAAAAAGGTATTTGTTTTGAGGCGCAGGTATTTGTTTTCATGCTGACTGTGCTGCATGAAAAGAAACCAAAACAAAATAAGTGTTCTAAATGCAATATATTATTAAATTTTCTCCTACTTCCAGTCGGAGTTTCTTCAAGTCTTATGCTGAAATATTCAACATCATGATTTTTTTTTTTGCTTTTAAATTAATTGTTTTGTCTCGAAGAAACCAAACACTGGATGTTCTTTCCTAATTTAATATCCACATAGTAATATAAAATATGTTGAATAGTTAAAACATGTAATAATAATTCCTTTTACTTTGCTGATTATATATCATAGTATTAAATAATTATAGTTTTATCGTTTCGATTAGGTAACCTGTAATTGCTATATTTCTTTTATACTTAATGTGTAACAGTATTCAACAGTATGTATATATATGATTGGTATAGCACATGTACGCAGGCGTTTATTAAGTCTGAATCATGGAGGATTTGCCACGAAATGTATACATGTGTGACGAAGAACAAGGTTGTTAAATTAAAACAACCTAGTAGCTAAATTACAATTAGTGGATTTTAACTGAAATGAATTCTAAACAAACAAAAACTATAAGATATATCAACAAGGTATAGAAACTATAATATTTACAGGACAACGTCTACGACTATGGTAAACAAACCGTTTGGAAAATTCCATCCACTAGCTATCAAAAAATGCAAATGAATAGCGAGATAACAACCATGAAATATCAGTAAGGGGTTATAATTCCGTATTTTAACCCAAATCGTCCCAGTACTCACTACTTTTTACTGTCTGTAACAAGTTGTGCATATGACAGCCATCCCTTAAAAAACGTTTAAAATTGGAGAGCAGTATAATAGTAAACTTTTGTTGTAAGAACTACCCTCACCTTTGACCTCATAGTAACAAGAATTATAAACTTAAATGGTTCTGTCACAATTAAACACCTTTTATTCACCCTTAACCTTGCATAGAAACATTCGTTTGCTGTTTAGGGCAAAACTCTCTGCAATGTTGTCCAACACAGGCAGTCGAACCCAATATATAACCCATCAAATTTCTCACCGAATCACCGATAGTGTAGGGAAAGAAAATCCATCTCTATAAACCACTAACCGGAAGTTACAAACAAATATTTAATTAATCAATACATAAATATTCCCCAAGTATACAACGCTAGGAAGCGGGTTTTGATATCTGTGGTGGGCAGAACACAAATAGCTCATTGCACAGCTTTGTGTTTAATTACAACCAACTGACCTCTGCAAGTAAATACATTTTCATACAACCAGGTGAAAGATATGACAAACATTCTATTCAATTTTAACGGAATTCGTTAAACTTTAATGTTAAAACGTCTGGTTTGGGTTGAGAATTGTTTTATGTAGAGCAGTGAACAACGTTTCGACTTTCTTCGGTCATCGTCAGGTTCAAAAAGAAAGAAAGAGGTAACTGACTGATAGCTGACCACATGTTTGAGGGGGGTTGTGTAATTGAGTGTAGGAATGTAGAGGGCGTGCTTAGAAGTTTGATTATATTTATTAATATAGGTATAAAGGTGTTCCTTTGTATTGGCTTATTTTGGGCTTAAGTTGTTGTATAAGTAAGGCTTCTTTAATTTTGCGTTTGTTTATGTTTGTTTCTTTATTTAGTATTTGAGTGTTTTCTATGGTTATGCTGTGTTTATTTGATTTGCAGTCTTCGAAAACGTGTGAAGGTGACTTTTTATGTTCTCTGAATCTGGTTTCCATTTTTCTACTTGTTTCTCCAGAAGTTCGAAACGTTGTTCGCTCCTCTACATAAAAAAAAATTTCTCAACCCAAACCAGCCGTTTTAACATGCATATTTTTCTCTACAAGTGGGTTTTCTCGTCATCGCTAAAGTATATACACCCTTAAACTTTTGAGCAATTTATTTTTATCGAAGTTAATATTTTTTCTGCTTAGAGTTTTATCACTTAGACTGATTTCATTGTCACATTGTGAACAATGCCAAGAAGGTATTGAACGTGAGTTATTTCTTCTGCCACCGATGGTGACAGCGAATATATTTTCACCCCTACATTTGTGTGTGTGTGTGTCGTGTGTTTTGTTTGTGTGTTATCAGCAGGATTTCCCTAAAACGACTAAATAAATTTGAACCAGAGTTGGTATACATTTGGAGTTATTAACTTTAGTAGGGTCAAGGTCAGATAAAATCCAAACACAAAAAAGTTCTTATTTGTTAAAAAGCCGAGACGGATTTTTACCATATAACTCAGTCAAATTTTAAAGAATATTTATTAAACTTATGGTCGTATGTCTCAAACGGACCGTGTTCATTGATACCAGCGGATATTCGAGGGCCGAATGTATAACACTACGTAGAGAAGGTATGCATTTTACTATTATTATCAGGTATTAATTGTTAGGTATTCATTTTCAGAATGCCCAATGTATCAAAAGCGACATGATGACAAAGAAGGCCGCAAAGTCTTTTAACACGTGCTATTGATCAAGTTTTACCTCGAGCAACAACTTATTATTAGGTCTTTATTTCATCTACCGAGTTGAAGGATTCTGAAGACAATGGAAGTCGAGAACGCGAACGAAACGACAATAGAAGTCTCCTTAAAATATCTAAACAGAAAATATAATCTTGACAAAAACAAATAATTCAATGACCAAAATAAAACTTTAACCTTTAACCGTCGTAACCTGGTTTACACTTGAAGTAACTCAACTAGATCGAAGAAAAATTGAATAATATGTTTATGACAACATACAAAACAAACATGGCTCACAAAAATTCATTCAATGTAAAAATACGAAATTTCCATATCTGTACCTGTGTTTATATTTAATAGCATTATTTCTCAACTTACGTAAAATGCGGTAAAATAAGTATCGAAAACTTTCTACGAAGTTTTTCAATCTTCACTTGTACGATAAATACATTTCTGATCTCAGTAATACTGCGATATTGCTTTACTTTACTATCATTGTTTGAAACTATTCTTTGTAATTTGAGTACACTTTGGATCATTGTTTGAAACTATTCTTTGTAATTTGAGTACACTTTGGATCATTGTTTGAAACTATTCGTTGTAATTTAGTACACTTTGGATCATTGAATGAAACTATTCTTTGTAATTTGAGTACACTTTGGATCATTGTTTGAAACTATTCGTTGTAATTTAGTACACTTTGGATCATTGTGTGAAACTATTCGTTGTAATTTAGTACACTTTGGATCATTGTTTGAAACTATTCGTTGTAATTTGAGTACACTTTGGATCATTGATTGAAACTATTTGTTGTAATTTGAGTACACTTTGGATCATTGTTTGAAACTATTTGTTGTAATTTGAGTACACTTTGGATCATTGTTTGAAAGTATTAATTGTAATTTGAGTACCCTTTGGATCATTGTTAGAAACTATTTGTTGTAATTTGAGTACACTTTGGATCATTGTTTGAAACTATTCTTTGTAATTTGAGTACACTTTGGATCATTGTTTGAAACTATTCTTTGTAATTTGAGTACACTTTGGATCATTGTTTGAAACTATTCGTTGTAATTTAGTACACTTTGGATCATTGTTTGAAACTATTCGTTGTAATTTAGTACACTTTGGATCATTGTTTGAAACTATTCGTTGTAATTTGAGTACACTTTGGATCATTGTTTGAAACTATTTGTTGTAATTTGAGTACACTTTGGATCATTGTTTGAAACTATTCTTTGTAATTTGAGTACACTTTGGATCATTGTTTGAAACTATTCGTTGTAATTTAGTACACTTTGGATCATTGTTTGAAACTATTCGTTGTAATTTAGTACACTTTGGATCATTGTTTGAAACTATTCGTTGTAATTTGAGTACACTTTGGATCATTGTTTGAAACTATTTGTTGTAATTTGAGTACACTTTGGATCATTGTTTGAAACTATTCGTTGTAATTTAGTACACTTTGGATCATTGTTTGAAACTATTCGTTGTAATTTGAGTACACTTTGGATCATTGTTTGAAACTATTTGTTGTAATTTGAATACACTTTGGATCATTGTTTGAAACTATTCATTGTAATTTAGCACACTTTCGATCATTGTTTGAAACTATTCTTTGTAATTTGAGTACACTTTGGATCATTGTTTGAAACTATTCTTTGTAATTTGAGTACACTTTGGATCATTGTTTGAAACTATTCGTTGTAATTTAGTACACTTTGGATCATTGAATGAAACTATTCTTTGTAATTTGAGTACACTTTGGATCATTGTTTGAAACTATTCTTTGTAATTTGAGTACACTTTGGATCATTGTTTGAAACTATTCTTTGTAATTTGAGTACACTTTGGATCATTGTTTGAAACTATTCGTTGTAATTTAGTACACTTTGGATCATTGTTTGAAACTATTCGTTGTAATTTAGTACACTTTGGATCATTGTTTGAAACTATTCGTTGTAATTTGAGTACACTTTGGATCATTGTTTGAAACTATTTGTTGTAATTTGAGTACACTTTGGATCATTGTTTGAAACTATTCTTTGTAATTTGAGTACACTTTGGATCATTGTTTGAAACTATTCGTTGTAATTTAGTACACTTTGGATCATTGTTTGAAACTATTCGTTGTAATTTAGTACACTTTGGATCATTGTTTGAAACTATTCGTTGTAATTTGAGTACACTTTGGATCATTGTTTGAAACTATTTGTTGTAATTTGAGTACACTTTGGATCATTGTTTGAAACTATTCGTTGTAATTTAGTACACTTTGGATCATTGTTTGAAACTATTCGTTGTAATTTGAGTACACTTTGGATCATTGTTTGAAACTATTTGTTGTAATTTGAATACACTTTGGATCATTGTTTGAAACTATTCATTGTAATTTAGCACACTTTCGATCATTGTTTGAAACTATTCTTTGTAATTTGAGTACACTTTGGATCATTGTTTGAAACTATTCTTTGTAATTTGAGTACACTTTGGATCATTGTTTGAAACTATTCGTTGTAATTTAGTACACTTTGGATCATTGTTTGAAACTATTCTTTGTAATTTGAGTACACTTTGGATCATTGTTTGAAACTATTCGTTGTAATTTAGTACACTTTGGATCATTGTTTGAAACTATTCGTTGTAATTTAGTACACTTTGGATCATTGTTTGAAACTATTCGTTGTAATTTGAGTACACTTTGGATCATTGATTGAAACTATTTGTTGTAATTTGAGTACACTTTGGATCATTGTTTGAAACTATTTGTTGTAATTTGAGTACACTTTGGATCATTGTTTGAAACTATTAATTGTAATTTGAGTACCCTTTGGATCATTGTTTGAAACTATTTGTTGTAATTTGAGTACACTTTGGATCATTGTTTGAAACTATTCTTTGTAATTTGAGTACACTTTGGATCATTGTTTGAAACTATTCTTTGTAATTTGAGTACACTTTGGATCATTGTTTGAAACTATTCTTTGTAATTTGAGTACACTTTGGATCATTGTTTGAAACTATTCGTTGTAATTTAGTACACTTTGGATCATTGTTTGAAACTATTCGTTGTAATTTAGTACACTTTGGATCATTGTTTGAAACTATTCGTTGTAATTTGAGTACACTTTGGATCATTGTTTGAAACTATTTGTTGTAATTTGAGTACACTTTGGATCATTGTTTGAAACTATTCTTTGTAATTTGAGTACACTTTGGATCATTGTTTGAAACTATTCGTTGTAATTTAGTACACTTTGGATCATTGTTTGAAACTATTCGTTGTAATTTAGTACACTTTGGATCATTGTTTGAAACTATTCGTTGTAATTTGAGTACACTTTGGATCATTGTTTGAAACTATTTGTTGTAATTTGAGTACACTTTGGATCATTGTTTGAAACTATTCGTTGTAATTTAGTACACTTTGGATCATTGTTTGAAACTATTCGTTGTAATTTGAGTACACTTTGGATCATTGTTTGAAACTATTTGTTGTAATTTGAATACACTTTGGATCATTGTTTGAAACTATTCATTGTAATTTAGCACACTTTCGATCATTGTTTGAAACTATTCTTTGTAATGTAGTACACTTTGGATCATTGTTTGAAACTATTTGTTGTAATTTGAGTACGCTTTGGATCATTGTTTGAAACTATTTGTTGTAATTTAAATACACTTTGGATCGTTGTTTGAAACTATTCATTGTAATTTAGTACACTTTGGATCATTGTTTGAAACTTTTCATTGTAATTTGAGTACACTTTGGATCATTGTTTGAAACTATTCGTTGTAATTTGAGTACACTTTGGATCATTGTTTGAAACTATTCATTGTAATTTGAGTACACTTTGGATCATTGTTTGAAACTATTCTTTGTAATTTGAGTACACTTTGGATCATTGTTTGAAACTATTCGTTGTAATTTAGTACACTTTGGATCATTGTTTGAAACTATTCTTTGTAATTTGAGTACACTTTGGATCATTGTTTGAAACTATTCTTTGTAATTTGAGTACACTTTGGATCATTGTTTGAAACTATTCGTTGTAATTTAGTACACTTTGGATCATTGTTTGAAACTATTCGTTGTAATTTAGTACACTTTGGATCATTGTTTGAAACTATTCGTTGTAATTTGAGTACACTTTGGATCATTGTTTGAAACTATTTGTTGTAATTTGAGTACACTTTGGATCATTGTTTGAAACTATTCTTTGTAATTTGAGTACACTTTGGATCATTGTTTGAAACTATTCGTTGTAATTTGAGTACACTTTGGATCATTGTTTGAAACTATTCTTTGTAATTTGAGTACACTTTGGATCATTGTTTGAAACTATTCTTTGTAATTTGAGTACACTTTGGATCATTGTTTGAAACTATTCGTTGTAATTTAGTACACTTTGGATCATTGTTTGAAACTATTCTTTGTAATTTGAGTACACTTTGGATCATTGTTTGAAACTATTCGTTGTAATTTAGTACACTTTGGATCATTGTTTGAAACTATTCGTTGTAATTTAGTACACTTTGGATCATTGTTTGAAACTATTCGTTGTAATTTGAGTACACTTTGGATCATTGTTTGAAACTATTTGTTGTAATTTGAGTACACTTTGGATCATTGTTTGAAACTATTTGTTGTAATTTGAGTACACTTTGGATCATTGTTTGAAAGTATTAATTGTAATTTGAGTACACTTTGGATCATTGTTTGAAACTATTTGTTGTAATTTGAGTACACTTTGGATCATTGTTTGAAACTATTCGTTGTAATTTGAGTACACTTTACTATCATTGTTTGAAACTATTCGTTGTAATTTGAGTACACTTTGGATCATTGTTTGAAAGTATTCTTTGTAATTTGAGTACACTTTGGATCATTGTTTGAAACTATTCGTTGTAATTTAGTACACTTTGGATCATTGTTTGAAACTATTCGTTGTAATTTAGTACACTTTGGATCATTGTTTGAAACTATTCGTTGTAATTTGAGTACACTTTGGATCATTGTTTGAAACTATTTGTTGTAATTTGAGTACACTTTGGATCATTGTTTGAAAGTATTAATTGTAATTTAGCACACTTTGGATCATTGTTTGAAACTATTCTTTGTAATGTAGTACACTTTGGATCATTGTTTGAAACTATTTGTTGTAATTTGAGTACGCTTTGGATCATTGTTTGAAACTATTCATTGTAATTTAGTACACTTTGGATCATTGTTTGAAACTATTCGTTGTAATTTGAGTACACTTTGGATCATTGATTGAAACTATTTGTTGTAATTTGAGTACGCTTTGGATCATTGTTTGAAACTATTTGTTGTAATTTGAATACACTTTGGATCATTGTTTGAAACTATTCATTGTAATTTAGTACACTTTGGATCATTGTTTGAAACTATTCGTTGTAATTTGAGTACACTTTGGATCATTGTTTGAAACTATTTGTTGTAATTTGAGTACACTTTGGATCATTGTTTGAAACTATTTGTTGTAATTTGAGTACACTTTGGATCATTGTTTGAAAGTATTAATTGTAATTTGAGTACCCTTTGGATCATTGTTTGAAACTATTTGTTGTAATTTGAGTACACTTTGGATCATTGTTTGAAACTATTCGTTGTAATTTGAGTACACTTTGGATCATTGTTTGAAACTATTCTTTGTAATTTGAGTACACTTTGGATCATTGTTTGAAACTATTCGTTGTAATTTAGTACACTTTCGATCATTGTTTGAAACTATTCTTTGTAATGTAGTACACTTTGGATCATTGTTTGAAACTATTCGTTGTAATTTGAGTACACTTTGGATCATTGTTTGAAACTATTTGTTGTAATTTGAGTACACTTTGGATCATTGTTTGAAACTATTAATTGTAATTTAGCACACTTTCGATCATTGTTTGAAACTATTCTTTGTAATGTAGTACACTTTGGATCATTGTTTGAAACTATTTGTTGTAATTTGAGTACGCTTTGGATCATTGTTTGAAACTATTCATTGTAATTTAACACACTTTCGATCATTGTTTGAAACTATTCTTTGTAATGTAGTACACTTTGGATCATTGTTTGAAGCTATTTGTTGTAATTTGAGTACGCTTTGGATCATTGTTTGAAACTATTTGTTGTAATTTGAATACACTTTGGATCATTGTTTGAAACTATTCATTGTAATTTAGTATACTTTGGATCATTGTTTGAAACTATTCGTTGTAATTTGAGTACACTTTGGATCATTGATTGAAACTATTTTTTGTAATTTGAGTACACTTTGGATCATTGTTTGAAAGTATTAATTGTAATTTGAGTACCCTTTGGATCATTGTTTGAAACTATTTGTTGTAATTTGAGTACACTTTGGATCATTGTTTGAAACTATTCGTTGTAATTTGAGTACACTTTACTATCATTGTTTGAAACTATTCTTTGTAATTTGAGTACACTTTGGATCATTGTTTGAAACTATTCTTTGTAATTTGAGTACACTTTGGATCATTGTTTGAAACTATTCGTTGTAATTTAGTACACTTTGGATCATTGTTTGAAACTATTCGTTGTAATTTAGTACACTTTGGATCATTGTTTGAAACTATTCGTTGTAATTTGAGTACACTTTGGATCATTGTTTGAAACTATTTGTTGTAATTTGAGTACACTTTGGATCATTGTTTGAAAGTATTAATTGTAATTTAGCACACTTTCGATCATTGTTTGAAACTATTCTTTGTAATGTAGTACACTTTGGATCATTGTTTGAAACTATTTGTTGTAATTTGAGTACGCTTTGGATCATTGTTTGAAACTATTCATTGTAATTTAGCACACTTTCGATCAATGTTTGAAACTATTCTTTGTAATGTAGTACACTTTGGATCATTGTTTGAAACTATTTGTTGTAATTTTAGTACGCTTTGGATCATTGTTTGAAACTATTTGTTGTAATTTGAATACACTTTGCATCATTGTTTGAAACTATTCATTGTAATTTAGTACACTTTGGATCATTGTTTGAAACTTTTCATTGTAATTTGAGTACACTTTGGATCATTGTTTGAAACTATTCGTTGTAATTTGAGTACACTTTGGATCATTGTTTGAAACTATTCATTGTAATTTGAGTACACTTTGGATCATTGTTTGAAACTATTCGTTGTAATTTCAGTACACTTTGGATAATTGTTTGAAACTATTCATTGTAATTTTTTTTTGGAAAGGCTGCAAATGCAGCGTTTAATTTTGTACTGTCTTCAGAATCAAGTAACCACTATAGTGTATATAAATGCCTTATGTAAGATATGTACAAACACCCTGCATCCTTGATGTTTTAATATAACATTCCAGTTCTCAAATAGCACCTATTGATTCTATACGAATGTGCTTTAATTATAGCCTAATTCTTCATCCTTACCAAACGTTACTTAACGAAAGTAATTCACAGACATTTGTTTCTGTATTGCATCGTTAAAGATAAAAAGTAGTGCAAGTGGATTTCAATCTAATTACACAATGTTCAGAGTTAATTTCAACATGCGACGTATCCAACGAAAAAACGTTACTAAACTTAAAGCCTACGCTTCCTCTTTATATAAATATAGTCAAATAAAAAATCTAGTCACATACTTTTAATAACATAACTTCACAGCGTGTTTCAAGGTTTATTTTAAAAGTATTTCATCTTTTTTAATATTAGAAACACAATGTATGAGGCAGTTATTTTTATATGCATCGAGTTAACTACAGTATATAAGAACGAATTGCTGATAAAACTACAGTGGTATGTTGCCACACTTGTGTGAAACGATACCACAGGTAACATACTTATCTACTTCTCTTTACAGATAAATTTATATAAAAAAGCTACAGTTTTTGCAACAGATATACATCAAAACGAAAGATAGCGTGAAAAAAACGTATACAAAATTTGGAGAAAATTTAATTAAATATAATTTTTTGGGAAAAATTTGTTTGTTTTGAATTTCACGCAAAGCTACACGAGGGCTATCTGCGCTAGCCGTCCCTAATTTAGCAGTGTAAGACTAGAGGGAAGGCAGCCAGTCATCACCACCCACCGCCAACTCTTGGGCTACTCTTGTACCAACGAATAGTTGGATTGACCGTCACATAATAACGCCCCCACGACTGAAAGGGCGAGTATATTTGGTGCGACGGAGATTCGAACCCTCGACCCTCCGGTTACGAGTCAAATGCCTTAACATAACTGGCCATGCCTGGCCGTATATCGAGATTATTAAACCATGTGGAACCGAAAGATAGAATATTTTTTTAGAAGAAATCCTTCATTATTGTCCAAGGGAGTGGAATAATACCCTAATGCCCAAAGTGAAAGCTATGGCTGATAAGGAAAAAAAGCCCTATGATAGAAAAAGCCATATCTATGAGACTGGAAATATTATGTCGTTAGTAATAAAATAAATAACTGGGATACTTACAAAAACTTATAAGTTCCGAGCCATAACATAAAAAAGCTCTAGAAATTAGACACAGCAATTCCAATTGAAAACATATATCTCCAGTGGAATTTTATGTGCTTAGTATGATGAAACGCGTTTTTCACACGTTTTATGTGTGGCGAAGGATGGGCGAAACGTTTGTCAAAATTTGTGGCCTAAAGTTGTGTCTTCGTTTTTATACAGAAGTATTTTAACACGTTGCTTCCCAAGCCTATTTTTATGATTCTTTCTAGGGTCCCTCTAGACATTTTATAATTACTTGTTTTTAGAAAATAAAGCAAGATTCATCGGTATGTCGTGTAGGAACCAATGTGTTAATTCACAAACTTGGGTATTCAGCATCAATCCATTTAGAAGGATATCGAGGTTCGATGTAACGAAAGATTATTTAAGTATTAGCTGGATAATGTTTTATAACTCACAATGTCCTCGATGGTCTCAACAGATAGTTCGATTTGGCTTTGCTAAAAGGAAAAAAACATACACACACAAATTTCCCTAACAACCAGTACTACTCATGGCTTACAACAGGCTGCGAGCACAGTAATCACCCTCTACAAATATAAGATTTAGAAATTGCTGTTGTTCTTGTTGTTAATTAATCACACAGCTATACAATTGGCTATCTGTGCTCTGCCCACCGCGGGTATCGAAAACCATGTTTGTAGCGTTGTAAGTCCGCAGACATACCGCTGTGCCACTAGGAGATTGTTGTTGTTGTTTTGAATTAAGCACAAAGCTACACAATGGGCTATATTTGCTCTGCCCACCGCGGGATCGAAACCCGGTTTTAGCGTTGTAAGTCCGCAGATGTACCTCTGAGCCACTGGGGAGGGCAAGATTTGGAAAATAACATCATAGTAGATATTATCATGTGAAGAACTACCCACAGCCTTTATAAGAATGTCACAAAGTAATGAGAAATATAATCTCTTACCTAACTATTGTTCAAATAAGCAAACACCTATTCTCCTCTCTTGTCAACCTTATTCAGGTATTCTTCGAGAAGGGTGATGAATTAACCCACGGAGCTTTTGTGTTAAACACAAAACAAACCTTTCTATTGAAGATCAAATCACATAGGATTAACAACATCGCTTCAAAATACTAAAATTTGTGAAAATTTCTTATCATATCCTTGTATACCCCAAATAAGGCAGACAAATATTCAATATAATCTGTATTATTATACCTGAATGTTATTCTGAAATTGTTTACTTGTTTTTTGAATTTCGCGCAAAGCTACACGAGGGCTATCTGCGCTAGCCGTCCCTAATTTAGTAGTGTAGGACTAGAGGGAAGGCAGCTAGTCATCACCACCCACCGCCAACTCTTGGGCTATTCTTTTACCAACGAATAGTGGGATTGACGGTAACATTATAACGCCCCCACTGCTAAAAAGGCGAGCAAGTCTGGAGTGAAAGGGATTTACACTAGTTCTAGGTGGTGCTTTATAGTTACATTGGTTTTTACTAGTTCTAGATGGTGCTTTATAGTTACATTGGTTTTTATTAGTTCTAGGTGGTGCTTTATAGTTACATTGGTTTCTACTAGTTCTAGGTGGTTCTTTATAGTTACAATGGTTTTCACTAGTTCTAGGTGGTGCTTTATAGTTACAATGGTTTCTACTAGTTCTAGGTGGTGCTTTATAGTTACAATGGTTTTTACTAGTTCTAGGTGGTGCTTTATAGTTACATTGGTTTTCACTAGTTCTAGGTGGTGCTTTATAGTTACATTGGTTTTCACTAGTTCTAGGTGGTGCTTTATAGTTACATTGGCTTTTACTAGTTCTAGGTGGTGCTTTATAGTTACATTGGTTTTCACTAGTTCTAGGTGGTGCTTTATAGTTACATTGGTTTCACTAGTTCTAGGTGGTGCTTTATAGTTACATTGGTTTTCACTAGTTCCAGGTGGTGCTTTATAGTTACATTGGTTTTCACTAGTTCCAGGTGGTGCTTTATAGTCACATTGGCTTTTCACTAGTTCCAGGTGGTGCTTTATAGTTACATTGGTTTTCACTAGTTCCAGGTGGTGCTTTATAGTCACACTGGTTCTCACCAGTTCCAGGTGGTGCTTTATAGTCACATTAGTTTTCACCAGTTCTAGGTGGTGCTTTATAGTTACAATGGTTTTTACTAGTTCTAGGTGATGCTTTATAGTTACATTGGTTTTACTAGTTCCAGGTGGTGCTTTATAGTCACACTGGTTTTTACTAGTTCCAGGTGGTGCTTTATAGTCACACTGGTTTTCACTAGTTCCAGGTGGTGCTTTATAGTCACATTGGCTTTACCAGTTCCAGGTGGTGCTTTATAGTCACACTGGTTTTCACCAGTCCCAGGTGGTGCTTTATAGTCACACTGGTTTTCACCAGTTCCAGGTGGTGCTTTATAGTCACATTGGCTTTTACTAGTTCCAGGTGGTGCTTTATAGTTACATTGGTTTTACTAGTTCCAGGTGGTGCTTTATAGTTACATTGGTTTTCACTAGTTCTAGGTGGTGCTTTATAGTTACATTGGCTTTTACTAGTTCTAGGTGGTGCTTTATAGTTACATTGGTTTCACTAGTTCTAGGTGGTGCTTTATAGTTACATTGGTTTTCACTAGTTCTAGGTGGTGCTTTATAGTTACATTGGCTTTTACTAGTTCTAGGTGGTGCTTTATAGTTACATTGGTTTTCACTAGTTCTAGGTGGTGCTTTATAGTTACATTGGTTTTCACTAGTTCTAGGTGGTGCTTTATAGTTACATTGGTTTTCACTAGTTCTAGGTGGTGCTTTATAATTACATTGGCTTTTACTAGTTCTAGGTGGTGCTTTATAGTTACATTGGTTTTCACTAGTTCTAGGTGGTGCTTTATAGTTACATTGGTTTTCACTAGTTCTAGGTGGTGCTTTATAGTTACATTAGTTTTTCACTAGTTCTAGGTGGTGCTTTATAGTTACAATGGTTTTTACTAGTTCTAGGTGATGCTTTATAGTTACATTGGTTTTTTACTAGTTCTAGGTGGTGCTTTATAGTTACATTGGTTTTTTACTAGTTCTAGGTGGTGCTTTATAGTTACATTGGTTTTCACTAGTTCTAGGTGGTGCTTTATAGTTACATTGGTTTTTACTAGTTCTAGGTGGTGCTTTATAGTTACATTGGTTTTCACTAGTTCTAGGTGGTGCTTTATAGTTACATTGGTTTTTCACTAGTTCTAGGTGGTGCTTTATAGTTACATTGGTTTTCACTAGTTCTAGGTGGTGCTTTATAGTTACATTAGTTTTTCACTAGTTCTAGGTGGTGCTTTATAGTTACATTGGTTTTCACAAGTTCTAGGTGGTGATTTATAGTTGCATTGCTAATACTAGTTTTAGCTCCTATCGTCAACGAAAAAAAATAACCAACAATTGGGGAAAAACGTATAACAAAATATTCCAGTAAACACCAAATTTATTCAAAAACCAGGTACAAAGCTGAAGTCCATATTATGTAAAAACTACAGTGACAAACGAAACACCAACATGATTTATAAAATACAATTGAACAACTGCCACGACTTCTATATCGGAGAACAAGTTGAGAAATGGAAACTAGATTCTAAGAACACACACACAAAAAAAAACACCTTCACACGTTTTGGAACGCTGCAAATCAAATAAACATGACTTAACCATAAGAAAACACTCAGATACCGAGTAGGGGAAGAAATGCAAAATCAGAGAAGCCCTACCTATAAAACAAAACAAATTTACCCAATATAAATGAACACCTTTATCCCTATGCTAATTAACAACCGAACATCTATTGCAACGCCACCTACAATCCCGTACCCGTTTACACTCTCGTCCATAAATCATGTGTCCGGCAAGGGTCAGTTATAAACTCATTTTTTTTCAACCTAAAGATGACCTACGAAGGTCGAAACGTTGTTTTCTGCTCTATTAGTAAAACTATAAATACTCATACCAACACTTTTGAGGTTTTTTTTTCTTCAAGTGGGTTTCTCGTCATCACCAAGATGAAAGAAATACATTCCGAAATATCTGAACCCTGTAAATAAATAATTTAGTGTTTTGACAACAGTCTTAAACTTTATTATTACATTTAACATTCCTCGTCATAACCTCTAAAGTTTGTGTATAGTATTTCTCCAGTATGTTGCATTTACGGCACAGATGCTAAGGTTATATGTATCTGATTTTGAATATTTTATCTGAAGGAAGGCAGTCAGTCAGTAGTATCCAACACCTAACATTAACACCAATGAAGTGTCTGTTAATACCACAAGTTAAAGTGTTGGGAATACGTCAACACGATAGAAGTGACAGTCAACCTTATAATGTAGTACAGGTTAAATTGTTGGGAATACGTCAACACGATAGAAGTGACAGTCTACCTTATAATGTAGTACAGGTTAAAGTGTTGGGAATATGTCAACACGATAGAAGTGACAGTCTACCTTATAAGGTAGTACAGGTTAGAATGTTGGGAATTAGTCAACACGATAGAAGTGACAGTCAACCGTATAATGTACTGCAGGTTAAAGTGTTGGGAATACGTCAACACGATAGAAGTAGCAGTCAACCTTATAATGTACTACAGGTTAAAGTGTTGGGAATAGGTCAACACAATAGAAGTGACAGTCAACCTTATAATGTACTACAGGCTAAAGTGTTGGGAATACGTCAACACGATAGAAGTGACAGTCAACCTTATAATGTACTACAGATTAAAGTGTTGGGAATACGTTAACACGATAGAAGTGACAGTCAACCTTATAATGTACTGCAGGTTAAAATGTTGGGAATACGTCAACACGATAGAAGTGACAGTCAACCTTATAATGTAATACAGGTTAAAGTGTTGGGAATACGTCAACACGATAGAAGTAACAGTCAACCTTATAATGTAGTACAGGTTAAAGTGTTGGGAATACGTCAACACGATAGAAGTGACAGTCAACCTTATAATGTAGTACAGGTTAAAGTGTTGGGAATGCGTCAACACGATAGAAGTGACAGTCAACCTTATAATGTACTACAGTTTCAAGTGTTGGGAATACGTCAACACGAGAGAAGTGACGGTCTAAATCATAATGTACTACAGGTTAAAGTGTTGGAAATACGTCAACACGATAGAAGTGACAGTCAACCTTATAATGTAGTACAGGATAAAGTGTTGGGAATACGTCAACACGACAGAAGTGACAGTCAACCTTATAATGTACTATAGGTTAAAGTGTTGGGAATACGTCAACACGATAGAAGTAACAGTCAACCTTATAATGTAATACAGGTTAAAGTGTTGGGAATACGTCAACACGATAGAAGTAACAGTCAACCTTATAATGTACAATAGGTTGAAGTGTTGGGAATACGTCAACACGATAGAAGTAACAGTCAACCTTATAATGTAGTACAGGTTAAAGTGTTGGGAATACGTCAACACGATAGAAGTGACAGTCAACCTTATAATGTACTACAGTTTCAAGTGTTGGGAATACGTCAACACGAGAGAAGTGACAGTCTAAATCATAATGTACTACAGGTTAAAGTGTTGGAAATACGTCAACACGATAGAAGTGACAGTCAACCTTATAATGTAGTACAGGTTAAAGTGTTGGGAATACGTCAACACGACAGAAGTGACAGTCAACCTTATAATGTACTATAGGTTAAAGTGTTGGGAATACGTCAACACGATAGAAGTAACAGTCAACCTTATAATGTACTACAGGTTAAAGTGTTGGGAATACGTCAACACGATAGAAGTGACAGTCAACCTTATAATGTAGTACAGGTTGAAGTGTTGGTAATACGTCAACACGATAGAAGTGACAGTCAACCTTATAATGTAGTACAGGTTGAAGTGTTGGGAATACGTCAATACGATAGAAGTAACAGTCAACCTTATAATGTAGTACAGGTTAAAGTGTTGGGAATACGTCAACACGATAGAAGTGACAGTCAACCTTATAATGTACTACATGTTAGAGTGTTGGGAATACGACAACACGATAGAAGTGACAGTCAACCTTATAATGTAGTACAGGTTAAAGTGTTGGGAATACGTCAACACGATAGAAGTAACAGTCAACCTTATAATGTACTATAGGTTGAAGTGTTGGAAATACGTCATCACGATAGAAGTAACAGTCAACCTTATAATGTAGTACAGGTTAAAGTGTTGGAAATACGTCAACACGATAGAAGTGACAGTCAACCTTATAATGTAGTATAGGTTAAAGTGTTGGGAATACGTCAACACGATAGAAGTGACAGTCAACCTTATAATGTACTACAGGTTAAAATGTTGGGGATGTTTTGTGATGTTATACTAATTACAACCGATTAGTCAGACATTGTCTATACTTTACCTAGTATTTCCAGCGGGGTAAACCGCGTTCATATATATTTGTAATTTTATATATTATTTTTGAGATTCAAACTTTAAAATAAAATTTGTAATAATGGAAAACCTGTTACTTTTTTAAAACTGCAAACTAATAGTCCTTATTACATGAATCAATGGTTTGAGTCCCTGTCACACCAAACATGCTTGCCCTTTCAGACGTGGGGACGTTATAAGTGACGATCAATCCCACTATTCGTTGGTAAAAGAGTAGCCCAAGAGTTGGCGGTGGGTGATGATGACTAGCTGCCTTTCCTCTAGTCTTATACTGCAAAATTAAGGACGGCTAGAGCAGGTAGCCTTCGTGTAGCTTTGCGCGAAATTCCAAAATCAACAAACCCCAATAGTGAATAACGAAATTTTCTTTTAAACGAGACCCTCAGTTTCATTTCATGCGTTAAACTTTATGCCACGCCTACATTTATTTTCTCAGTGAATTAGTTCTGTATTGCATATTCCATTCTCACAGCAATGAGTTATTAATCGTAAAATCTCATAGCAAAAACAATGTTGTGTTATTTTATACTAATATATGTATTATATTCCTTTTATCTTTACCCACACATGTTCAGCTCACAGCTATATGTATTCACATGTGTACAACTGGCACTAACATTTTATTCTATAAATGTGTTTGCATGAAAGAGAATTATTCCCGAAAAAAAAATTCTAACATTAATTTTGATGAAATGCTATATTTTTTGAACACCGATTACGCTTTTCTTTTAGTTAACTTTGCAAAATTACCACGATATCCCACTTTCCAAAAATTCTACTCGAATTTTTTCGAATAATTAATATACATTTAATATTATGTACGAAGTCTAACTTAAATTCGTTATTTGGTTATTTTGAATTTCGCACAAAGCTACACGAGGGCTATCTGTGCTAGCCATCCCTAATTTAGCAGTGTAAGACTAGAGAGAAGGCAGCTAGTCATCACCACCCACCGCCAACTCTTGGGCTACTCTTTTACCAACGAATAATGGGATTGACCTTCATATTATAACGCCCCCACGTCTGAAAGGGCGCGCATGTTTGGTGTGACGGGGATTCGAACCCGCGTCCTCAAATTACGAGTCGAATACCTTAACCACCTTAACATGCTAGGCCTAATCTAGTAGGAACTTTAGCTTTTGTATCAAATTCAAATGTCGTAAGGAGAAGAATCAAGTTGGTCATATTTTGGGATTCGAGTCCGCGACCCTCAGATTACGAGTCGAGTGTCTTAACCACCTGGCCGTACCGGACCAGGAACTCAGTAAACATAATAAAGTTTTAAAGAAGTGACTGACGCTAACGGAACTGAACTAAGATATAAATACAAAACATTCTAAATCATCGTGATATTTAATATCCTTTGTGAGTCCTCGACAAAAAGTATTGAATATATGTGCGAACAAATGATGGGATCGAACCTCGTTACCGAACTGCTCGCTCCTTCAGCCGCTAGAGGGCCATTTCCATTATGTGTTATTAAAAGAGTAACCCTAGGGTTGACGATGGATTACGTTGACTAGCTACCTTCCACTACTCTATCACTTCAAAACTGGGATCTGCTAGCGCAGATAACCATTTGGGCAAAATTCAACTGAGAAACAATGAACAATTCAGTTTCACAAAACGAATGAAAATTAACCATTTTCAGAAAAATAACAAAACACAATTTACAAAATATTACTTCGAAATAAGAATGTTGTATAGAGTATTCCAAATGGAATATATGATGCTAATTAGAATGAGAAAAACTTATTTTGGGTAGCATCAATTCACCAGATTGTTAATACGTTAAAACTGGTTCACTATTCAAGTAAATATTAGTGATTATTTAGTACTGAGTAATGTATTTTTGTTTTTTTCCTTTTGTTTATTCTAAGTAAATGACAATACAACTGGGATATTCACGCTGTGTCAACTGCGGCTACGAAAACCCGGATTTTAGCTTTATAACTGTTTATTTTTTGTTTATAATATCGCGCAAAGCCCCATGCTAGCCGTCCCTAATTTAACAGTGTAAGACTAGAGTAAAGGCAGCTAGTCATCACCACCTAACGTAAATTCTGGGGCTACTCTTTTACCTACGAATAGTGGGATTGATAATCACATTACAATTCTCCCACGGTGAAAGGATGAGCATGTTTGGTGTGAGAGAGCTCGATCCAGCGACCCTCCGATTACAAGCCTAGAGCCCTAACTATCTGGCAATTTTTATGCTAGTCTTAGACTATGATAGTTTGCCGAACAGTGGATTAGTGGCCACGTAACAAAAAATGTTGTTTTATATTGTTTTTTTGTCTTTCTTTCTCTCCACTATGAAAGACGTTACGTAAGCCAAAATAATGAGATTATCTCAACACGATGTGTGTTTAGAAGTACCTATCTATTTTACTAACGAAGATTTCTGATGATCACTTAATGATGTAGCATTTCAATGGACAGGCCAGTAACTGGTTGTACGAATGCGTCACAGTTTTCTGTTTTATTTTCTTTTATAGGAGTGTGTGTGTTTCTTATAGAAGACAAAGTCACATCGGCCTATCCCTTAAGCTCATCGAGGGGAATCGAACCCCTGATTTTCGCGTTGTAAATCCGGAGGCATACCGCTGTACTAGCGAGGGTTTTTTTCAAGAGTTAAAACAATCAGATAATAAAACCAAACAAGTTTATCTTTCTTTACAGGTCACAGAAAAATAAGATATAATCAAATCTGATAATGTGTGTGAATGTGTTTTCTTATAGCAAAGCCACATCGGGTTGAGCTCATCGAGGGGAATCGAACCCCTGATTTTCGCGTTGTAAATCCGTGCACATACAGCAGTATAATAATTAAATGCAAAGCGTAGACGCATACAGTGACATATCATCTAGGGATGCTAAACACAGACATTTAAAGATGTATAAAAAACAAACAAAAAACTCCTAAACGTATCTCGAGACGGCTGCTTTTAGTATTAAAACTTTTATTAAAATTACTAAAGTAGAGAAGAGCATTTCGACCTTCTTAAATCATCTTCAGGTTAACGAAGAGAGAGTTTGCAACAGTTCTGTAGGTATCCATAAATGTCTGGTTGAACGCAGTAAGCCAGTTTATGGTCCAGATCCATTGTCTGTTTCTGCAGGTCATTTAGTTCTGTATATTCCGAGTTTAACACAATTTTTTGTAGTTTTTCTGTAAATTATAGATAATTTTTGTACACTGATTAAAATTCTTCGGTAGTTTTATCTTCACAAAATTAGGGATTAGTTTTTTTTTCTTTCGGCACTGTTGGGTGAAATAAATGTCACCACGAATCCTCCTAAACAGAATCCTACGCAGGGCTACAGGGCGTCTACGACTTGCTCTTGTAAAGCAACATAAGCCACGGTGGACAAGCTACGTCCTATATAAATTAATGAAAGGATTATAAATAGCGGAGACACAGATAAGAAGTGAGTTACACGTGACTTATGGAAGTTTATTACAACAATGAACGAGGCTTAGTGGGAACTTGAATGACTGCAATAAGATATTATTGTTTTGTTGTCCACCAGGTGGAGAAGGCTCTTACAAGTTACAGAGGACATCAGTTTTTTTTTGTTACATTTCGTGATGGCCACGCATTTAATGAGATATCCAAACTGAAAACGTGAGCAATACAGCAGGTGTTAAATCCAGGTGTTATCAAAGGTGTTAACTTCGATTATGCGAAATTAAATACATGAATTGTATAGTTAGTAGCCCAAGAAGCACAAACGTACGGCTATATTAAGAAAAATATTAGCTGACCTAACCTGACCTAACTTGACCTGACCTGACCTATATTAAGAAAAATATTTAGTCCACACTTTGTAATTTATCCATGATTGTTTTCTGTGTACGGTTCGCAAATAAAATACGTGTGCGAAAGCTAAGTCTATGAAGGATTCGAGGTCTCAGATTAACCATGTAATAGAAATTGCCATGACAACAGTACGGCGTATCACGAAATGAGAATAATCGACTTAGAGGAAATATTCCTGAGAACAGTACGGGTCCTTAAACATGCAGTTAACCTTCCTTACGTTGGGACTTACACATCTAAGAACTTGAAAAATATGTGTGTATATGGTATTAGTGATAAGCATGTTTCAAAAATATAATGAATAGACATTTTGTATCCTTTCTGCTAAATGTAAACTACATAGGCACTTGCTGTAAGGGAAATATATTACGTCCAAATGTTTCCGTAGTTTGTCTGTTTGTTTTAAGTTTTGCGCAAAGCTATACGAGGGCTATCTGCGCTAGCTGTCCTTAATTTAGCAGTGTAAGACTAGAGGGAAGGCAGCTAGTCATCACCAGACACCGCCAACTCTTGGGTTACTCTTTTGCTAACGATTAGTGGGATTGACCGTCACCTTATAATGCTCCCACGGATGAAAGGGCGAACATGTTTGGTGCGACAGGAATCACCTGGCCATGCCGAGTCTACTTGCGTAGTAATGGAAAAGTCTCCTGCTGGTACAGCGGTAAGTCTACGGATTCACAACGCTACAATCAATGGTTCGATTCCTCTGAGTGATCTTAGCAGATAGCCCGATGTTGCTTTGCTATAAGAAAACACACATACACACAGTACTGGAAAAAAAAATATCCTCTGTGTGTCAGCGGTAAAGTCCCGGACTTAGAACATTAAAAGTAGGGTTAGATTAAATCCGTAGTGGACAATTTGCATATATAATATTGTGTAGCTTTGCGCTTAAAAATAAAATAAAGTTCTGAATTATTGAAAATACATAGTGTAGTGATATATAGTTTTAATTCACTTTGGCTGAAGTACCGATTTAAATCTCTATTTAAATACATTATTTTAATTATCATTTTGTATTAAAAGCAATCCATTAAATACATTACAGATTTAGTAGATTTTGTAACAGAAGTAAAAAAACCGATAGCTATTAATTTTGGCTTAGCGATTAATATGTTATACTGTATATTGAATTTATGGACGAAAACCCAGTTGAAGTAAAAATTGTATTCATATTTAATTTATGGACGAGAAACCTACTTGAAGTAAAAAAAAATGTATCCAGAATTGAATTTATGGACGGTTTGTTTGTTTGTTTGTTTTTGAATTTCGCACAAAGCTACTCGAGGGCTATCTGTGCTAGCCGTCCCTAATTTAGCAGTGTGAGACTAGAGGGAAGGCAGTTAGTCATCACCACCCATCGCCAACTCTTGGGCTACTCTTTTACCAACGAATAGTGGGATTGACCGTCACAATATAACGCCTCCACGGCTGAAAGGGCGAGTATGTTTGGCGTGACGGGGATGCGAACCCGCGACCCTCAAATTACAAGTCGCACGCCTTAACGCGCTTGGCCATGCCGGGCCAAATTTATTTATGGACGAAAACCCAGTTGAAGTAAAAAATGTATTCAGATTGAATTTATGAGCGAGAAACCCACTTTAAGTGAAATATATATTCTCAAGATGGCTAGTATGGGCATCAAAACTTTATTTTAATTGAAGTTATATTTTCCATTCCAGACGTATTGAGAATAAAAGAGTATTATTTGTTTTTTGTCCATGTTAACACTTCATGTTAGGGTTTGGATGGATCTTCAATGGATCCATTAGGAGGTACATAAAAATGTTTAGTTTTGTGTTTTTGTGTGCGTTTGTTATAATTCCATATAACAGAGGCAGCATTTCATATCCTATAATAACCTTTCATTAATAATAAATTTAGTTAACTTCTATCCCGGGGACGGGTACTTCAGCTAGTTATTACACAGAAACACAAAGCTATTGTCTTATCTCCTAGTATACGTAGCTTTCACCAACAAGAAAAATCGCTTAGCCTAATAAATAACTTATTATTTAAGCGGTAATAATATAGTACTCTATAAATACAAAACTTTTGCTGTCTCACTTATTTTTATGTATTCTAAAGTTATTTCTTTATATTAGGTCACAAATTCATGGAAGCATATTACGATTTAAATATTCAAAACATCCAGATTTTAAAATAGCAACGTTATTAATTAGACTTTGCTCTGTGAAACTAAGTACATTAACGATTATCATGTGTACTTCACTACAGTTCTATTAAGACTATACTGCACAGTTTCCTGATTTCTGCTACAGTTCTATCATATAGTGGTTACCTTTTCTCTTGTTCACTTCGTGCTTAACGTTCCATACCTTATTGATACCAGTTCTACAACTAATATTTTATATGAATTATATTATCTGCTTTAGTTGTTCTTCAGAGATGATCTGCCCGACATGGACAGGTGGTTAGGGCACTCAACTCGTAAGCCGAGGGTCGCGGGTTCGAATCCCCGTCGTACCAAACATGTTCTCCCTTTCAGCCGCTGTGGAGTTATAATGTGACGGTCAATCCCACTATTCGTTGATAAAAGAATAGTCCAAAAGTTGGCGGTGGGTGGTGATGACTAGCTACCTTTCCTCTAATCTTACACTGCTAAACTAGGGACGGCTAACGTAGATAGCCCTCGAGTAGTTTTGCGCGAAATTCAAAATAAACCAAACCAGCTATGACCTAGTCTTTAAGCTATCTTAAAGAACCAATTATGGTTTGCCCATGAAATGACACCCAATCCCTAACACCATCATTCATGATTTGCTATTCAACACTTCTGAGATCCTCTTAACTGAATTAGATTAAAAAACGATATTGTATTACCATACTTTATTGTCTCCCTGGTGTCTTGTTTGTTGCTATTATTTCATTTGCGTCTTGAGTTTTCCTTAATGTTTTAATTATTTCGTAGTTTTTTGCCTGTTTTAACTTCTAATTTTCTTTATATATTTTAGGGTTAGCTAGTTTATTTTTAAGTTACCCGTATATCCTTCTTTACCGCATTTATCTTTCTATAGGTTAAACTATTTACAGGAGGAATAATATTTTTTTACTTCCTAAAGGAAACTCAAAGTGTTCTAAGACGTTTTCCATTTTCTCAACTACCTGAGAAACGTATCAGTGAAAGAGCGCTACTTTTAACATTTTCCATATATATAAAAAGTTGAAGTTTTTCCATCTCCAGGGAGACATCTCATTTCTCGCGCTTCTTCTATGAAACTAAATTTATAGCTCATATAAGATATCACATGTATTATATATTCAGGGAATCCACGTTTTGTTTTTTACTTTTATGATTACATTCACTCGTTCTATAGGCTATGATTGATTGTTTATTTGAAATTAAACATAAAGCTACACAAAGGGCTTTCTGTGTTCTGCTGCTCACCACGTGCATCAAAACACCTTTCTAGCTCAGACATACCGCTGTGCCATTTGGGGCAGTGTGTTACTGAAAACGTTACTAAAAATCGCTAATTGAAATTTGTTTATAATCTCGTCCTAAGCCACAGTATTACGATATGTGAAATACATATTAATGGAAAATTGCGACTGTACAACATTAAATCAGCAGCTAATACAATTTCATGTTTGTTTGTAAATAATGGTAAGTGAAAAGAAAGTCTTAAACTAGTTTCATTGGTTCGAGTACAAACGAAAAAGTCTAAATTCTTATATGATTATAAGAAACTTGTTAAACCAGTAAACACCAAAACGAAACTCTCGATTGAGCAAGAAAACTATATGTAAGCTGATTTATATGGTAAATTACTCGAATTTGTTTTGCAACACTATCTTTTATCTCGAGATATTCAGTGTGAAATATTACGAAAAGATGACAATACTTACCACACTAAAGAACACAGATAATAATTTGAATAATCAGCTGTCGTAATTTTCTTTCAAAACTAATCAACTAATTTTACAAAAAAAATTTTGAGAAATAACTCCGCTTACGTACTGTCACAAAATCCTTTACTTGATAGAGTAATACGTTTTGTTTGTTTGTTTTTGGAATTTTCGCACAAAGTTACTCGAGGGCTATCTGTGCTAGCCGTCCCTAATTTAGCAGTGGAAGACTAGAGGGAAGGCAGCTAGTAATCACCACCCACCACCAACTCTTGGGCTACTCTTTTACCAACGAATAGTGGGAATGACCGTCACATTATAACGCCCCCACGGCTGGGAGGGCGAGCATGTTTAGCGCGACGCGGGCGCGAACCCGCGAATTACGAGTCGCACACCTTACGCGCTAGGCCATGCCAGGCCAGAGTAATACGAAGGAAAAACATTCCAGGACAGAAATTATCACTTGCGCTATTCAACATCCAAAGTAGTTTTTTTTTTTGAATTCTTCTTGTTATATAAGATTGTTATTACATAATTTTTGAGTTGCAATGGCTTTCTTCAGTTAAGATATTTATCTTTTACGAATGTTGGTGAGTTTGATTAATAATTTCTCACTTTCTTTCATGTTAGTTCATATAGCATAAACAAAAATGAACACTTATTAAATTATAAGCTATGTGCAAAATCTCACAGTTTGAGTTATGTGGTTGGTTAGTTTGAATTAGGTTTCTTTGAAATGAAATTCCAGGTAAGGATGAAGTGCGGTTTGATTCTTTATTTGCGATCAAATGTTTATAATATTAAAAATATTCGTCCGTCTTTTCGGAACTTATTTGAAACGAAAAATAAAAGTATAGTTTGTTTGTTTTGAATTTCGCGCAAAGCTATTCGAGGGCTACCTGCGCTAGTCGTCTCTAATTTAGCAATGTACGACTAGAGGGAAGTCATCGTCACTCATCGCCAACTGTTGGGCTACTCTTTTACTAACGAATGGTAGGATTGACCGTCACATTATAACGCCCCCACGACTGAAAGGGCGATCATGTTTGGTGCGACAGGGATTCGAACCCACGACCCTCAGATTACGAGTCGAACGCCTTAACCTTGAGGTACTGCCAGAATATAGCCCAGTAAGTTAAACAGAGTAAAATGTTAATTTAATAAACGTCTGTAGGTGGCGTTACTGACAAAGTTAACTATACTGAGTGACTTTCAATATTCAAAAGAAACTGCTTAAAACTATTGTTTCATTCGTAAATATTACATAAACAACGTAAACAGTTTTTTTCTAGTCAATTAGCAGATGGATCATGTTGAAATTGTTTCTCTTTATGTTTTTCGATCCACGTGAAGTAATTAGAAAATTCGTGGTTGTAGTTACGCTTCGTAGAAGACAAGTGACGACCGTGTTCTAACTCTAGAGAATTCACTGTTTCCTGAACGGATTGATTCAACAAATGAGAAACTAAGTTGTTTGTAATTCTCTTTATGTAAAGACGGTTTGTGTGGCCACCTAAAGATACATAATTATAATTTCACAATGATGTTATGAAGTCAAGTACAGTTTTTTTAAACAAATCATTGTTGAATAGAAAAAAGTACAAATCGCCTGTTTAGAAAAGACTCTAAATATAATTAATTTACTTAATATTTGTTATATCTTACTCGATTATTCGAATGAAAATAAAAGATGTTTATCATTCTTACACTGTAGAATGATAATTATCGTAAAACAAATTCTGTGCTCAAGACATTTCTTTTGTCTTTGACTTGTAAACAAGTATGGAAAATAAATATAAACGTGATTTTTTAAATATAACATATCCTTCAGCTTTCTTCTTTACAATAAATACATTTTCTGTCTGAGAACACCTTTTTAGTAAAACAGTTAACACCACCAACTCTTGGGCTACTCTTTTACCAACGAATAGTGGGATTGACCGTCACATTGTGTCTGCCCTACTGCTGAAAGGGCAAGCGTGTTTGGTGCATCGGGAATTCGAACCCACGACCCTCAGATTTCGAGTCGACCACCCTAACTACCTGGTCATTCCAGGCCAAACTGACGACGTTTAGGTTTTCGTTCGTTTTTATCTTTTCCTTCTTCTGATGAATGGGATAATAAAGACATAACTTAAGGGCTATGTGGTCTGTATTTCATATATCTTTAGGATACAAATACTAAACGTTGGAGAAAACTACTTGTAGTTGTAACATCTTCCAAGCATATGTCTGCCATGACATGTATGGACAGAAAGCTTACAATTTGTGTGGGTGATGCCTCACTGGAATCAGTTATAAATTCAAAAACAAATGCTTTAAAGAATAACTGAAATTGAGTAACAGAACTACACGAGTGTGATTTTTACCATACAACATTGTCTGAGCCATCAACACGGAAACACCAAACTGTGAGAAGGCACTATTCATTGCTTCTCGTGCACACCTACTGAAGCCAGTATTCAGAAAAATTAGTCAAACTTAAGCCTAGTTTTTCAATAGTTTTGTTGATTATATATTTGAAAACAACGTTTCGAAATTCTTCGACCTGACGATGACTGAAGAAGTTCGAAACGTTGTTCGCTCCTCTACAATGTGCTTTCTCTATCCATACCAGCCGTTTTTAAATATATAATTTTCTCTACAAGTGGATTTTTCTTGTCATCGCGGGTACTGTTGATTATTTAGAGCGGTTACTATTTTTACCCTTGGAAAAACCAGTATATGTAAGAATACCAGAGTCACAGTTTATTTTCTAAAATTTTGTCAAAGAATAATAAATACATTATTATAAAGAACTATAAATTAAAAACTAGGTTATTTTAAAACCTTTAAAATCTGTTTTATCTGTTACTCTCAAACGTAACGTGTAAATATATTGTACTCATTTTATACGGTGTCTTATCATTGTTCCCCGCTAGTCCAGGGCTAAGTTTACGAACTTACAACGCTAAAATCAGGGTTTCGATTCCTCTCGGTGGGCTCAGCAGATAGCCCGATCTGGCTTTGCTATAAGAAAACACACACACAGTTATCATAATAATTTAATTTGTTAACGTTTTGTACAGATTAAAACTGCTCATCTCATTTTATGAAATTTCATCTCTCTCTATCACAAGAAAATTTGTTATTTTTGTTAACGACAACCTACACAACAGTTTGTGCTCAACGCGTATGTCGAAATGTGGTAGGTCGAACGCCTTAACACACTTGGCCATCACACTCAACATCAACGTTCTTCCCTGGCCTCAACCAGAAATAATGTGGTATTATTCAGGAGATTGGTTTGGTGTGTTTTGAATTTCTCTCAAAGCTACAAAGTCTAACTTGAATTTCCTTATTCTGGCACATCTACTTACTGGAAACTTTGTTTTAATAAAATATTCAGCATGCTAGTAATGTATCGAAGTGAATAACTTGGGTACTCTGGTTTTCATCTCTTACTGATGGGGCATGGCATGGCCTAGCGCGTTAAGGCGTGCGCTTCGTAATCTGAGGGTCGCAGGTTCGCGCCCGAGTCGCGCCAAACATGCTCGCCCTCCCAGCCGTGGGGGAGTTATAATATGTCGGTCAATCACACTATTCGGTGATGAAAGAGTAGCCCAAGAATTGGCGGTGGATGGTGATGACTAGCTGTCTTCCCTCTAGTCTTACACTGCTAAATTATGGACGGCTAGCGCAGATAGTCCTCCAGTAACTTTGCTCGAAATTCAAAAACAAACAAGCCAGACACAAACTTTGGTTGTGTTGAATAATGTTTTTAACATCATGTTGACAAGTTTTTCCATTGACCTCAATGTCCGTGGATTCTTTCATTATCACGTCAAGGATATATCTTGTTTCAGATATTGTATTTGGTGCCCTCTGGTACCCCACGTTCATTTATATATATCTTTTTTTTGGCAAATTCATAATGAACAGGCATGATTCCCAACTTGAAAACTCTAAATCCCTACGTAAACATATGTTTATGATTTAACTTGCCGGATATTTTACGTCGGAAAGAGTTGATAAATAGAGATCCCAAAAAGAATCATTTTTCGGTACCGTCGCGCCACCTACTTATTATCAAAAAATCTAAAAATGTAATTACCACCCTCCGCAACTTTATAAGAGTTTAGTTGTCGCACGAATTGCTTATATGTTCATTGAAACGCTGACGCACTCGGTTCTCCTGTATATTGAGATACAGACAGTTTGTGTTTCTTTACAGCTGGTTGACACAGTTTTACACATTTTGTTTATTTCTCAGCTATACCACTGTTTGCTAATCTTTAAGCATACAATGGTTAGATGTCTTCTGCATGTTTTGCTATAGTTGTTAAAAACTTTCCCCCGTAAGTCAGTTTTGAAAAGATTTTTGTTTCTTTCAGTAAAAGTGTATTAGGTTTGGTTTGTTTTGAATTTCGCGCAAAGCTACACGAGGGCTATCTGGGCTAGCCGTCCCTAATTTAGCAGAGTACGACCGGAGGGAAGGCAGCTAGTCATCACCACCCACCGCCAACTCTTGAGCTACTCTTTTACCAAATGTTAAGCACTATTGCCCGGCTCAATCTGTGATTCCTAGGATTTTCGTTTTGTTCATAGCAGGTTCACATGATATTGTTATATTGTTAAATGTTTATGTGTCTTTTTATTAAAAACATACAGATCTTTAAAAAATATTTTAGAACAATCTTCGCTACTTTCTATTTTACGTATGTTTATTGTTTTGTGTTTCAAAGATAAAAGTTTACGTTACATGTGTTACTGGTTTGATTTAATTTCGCGCAAAGCAACATGAGGGCTATCTGTGCTAGCCGTCCCTAATTTAGCAGTGTAAGACTAGAGGGAAGTCAGCTGGTCATCACCATCCACAGCTAACTCTTGGGCTACTCTTTTACCAACGAATAGTGAGATTGACCGTCAAATTATAACGCTCCCACGGCTGAAAGGGTAAGCATGTTTAGTGCGACTGGGATCTTAATCCGCGACCCTCAGATTAGGAGTCGAGTCCCATAACCACCTGGCCATGCTGTACGTTGTATTATATGTATTCTTCAATTTTTTTTTTTTTTTGTAAACTGAGTTGTTGTTAATATAATTTTATCAGCTGGTAAACCTTTTGTTTGAAATGTTTGGTGATATTATATTATTTTATATCATAATTTTTTCGATATTTCGCCATACAACTTATTCATACATCTGTCAAGCAACGTAATATTTCAACTCACATAAAAAACGTGTTTGTTTGCGTTATACACAAATCTACACAATGGGATAGTTTTACTGCGTCAGTGCAGAGTGTCGAAACCCGAATTCTAGCGTCATAAGCTCAGAAACTTGCCGTCAAGCCACTTGGAGTGGAAAATCGTGTAATTTGACGTGATTGAAATATTTAGCTGAATATAGCATGTTTGGAGCGACCGGGATTCAAACCCACCCTTTCAGCCGCGGGGGCGTTATAATGTTACTGTCAATCCCACTATTTGTTGGTAAAAAGTAGCCCAAGATTTGGCAGTGGGTTGTGATGACTAGCTGCCTTTCCTCTAGTCTTACATTTCTAAATTAGGGACGGCTAGCACAGATAGCCCTCGAGTAGCTTTGCGCGAAATTCACAAAATCAAACAAAAACAAGATCCAATAAAACAGCTAAACTTATAATAAAAATATTATGTTTTTCTTTAAAATATTCTTATTAATTAATAAAGCTGATATAATATCGAATAAATTTGTTTAAAAATGAAACATTCATGAAAAACACAGTTAAAAGCAAAACAAAACATTTTTTTCAGGTAATAACTTATACATAAACTAGAAATATTTTACATAAACCAATTTTATATCAAATTCGTTTTTTACTCTGTTGGACCATACTACAGATAACATATTTTTCTTTGTGTTGGACCATACTGCGGATAACATATTTTTCTCTCTGTTGGACCATACTGCGGATAACATATTTTTCTTTGTGTTGGACCATACTGCGGATAACATATTTTTCTTTGTGTTGGACCATACTGCGGATAACATATTTTTCTCTCTGTTGGACCATACTGCGGATAACATATTTTTCTCTCTGTTGGACCATACTGCGGATAACATATTTTTCTCTCTGTTGGACCATACTGCGGATGAGATATTTTTCTCTCTGTTCGACCATACTGCGGATAACATATTTTTCTCTCTGTTGGACCATACTGCGGATAACATATTTTTCTCTCTGTTCGACCATAATGCGGATAACATATTTTTCTTTGTGTTGGACCATACTGCGGATAGCATATTCTTTTTAACCTCTTCAGATACTTTTTAATTTCACAGTGAAACTGAATCCTAAAATAGTATTCGAGTAACAGGAATAGTTGAGATTAGTCAAAGCTAGGATAATCTGTCAGTGACAAAATTTCCAGGGTTTTATTGGTCGAACCGACACGTGACAGAGAGTGATTCATGGGCGAAGGATGAAACAAGATAAACCTTATCAAATAGTCGAGTCTACAGACTATTACAGCGTTTTTCTTCGAGAACCAATAAAAACTGATTTGGTGTGGTCTTACTTCAAATGTCTTCAATCTGACTTGATTTCTGTGTTTTATGGATAGTGTTTTATATATATATTTAATGTTTTGGGTTGTCAGATATATGTGGTATATGTACGTATGCGATCATAAGATTAGATATTTAATAGTAAGAATAATTTTAAAAAAGTATAAATGTATTTTCAAAGAAAAATGAAATTGAAAGGAAAGTAAATCTTTATACATCACTTGTTCAATTATTCTGAAGATTGTTCCTGAATAAGAAAGGTCCACTGAAGATTGTTCCTGAAGAAGAAAGGTCCACTGAAGATTGTTCCTGAAGAAGAAAGGTCCACTGAAGATTGTTCCTGAAGAAGAAAGGTCCACCTTTCAAAAGCGCTCGGGTTATAAGGGTTTCTCTTTCAGTTTTATCGAGACTTCTTGGACCTACGTGTTTTTAGCACATTATGAAATCAAAGAAGAATGATACCCATTGCTGATTCTTACTGACCTCAGTTGTATGAAATTATGTGGTCACTAGTTGTGTCATACAGTTGGAAACTTATATTGATTATGATCAATAACTAAGAGACGTTCTACTTTCCCGATTTCATAATTACAATTAAATGTTTTGTGTATAATATAACGCACTAATTTGCAAAAGCACTTCCTCTGTGGTAATTGTAATATCATAAGCTTAATATTTGAAGTTTGTTTGATTTTTTTTTTATAAAGTAAGGCACGTGATAAATGTAGCTACCAATAAGGTATCGATTAATGACAGGGATTTTGTGGTTTGCTACGATATACCAGTGAACACAGGCCGTCGTGAGGGACTTCTATTTAGTCCAGTCAAATATGTTATTCTTTAAAACAACCCGGAGGTAACTTATTTGTCGGAATCCAAGATGGTAGATTTTCAGGTCCAAGGTTCTTGTTTCAATATATCAGAACCTGTACACTGTTGAGTGAATTACAATACCGATGATACCATTACAACAAAGAGATTACTGATACAATTGTTGATTACGGTCCTTCCTTCTATTATATCCAGTTCACAATTCAGGATGACTAAGGTAAGTGTCTGACATTAACCAAACTAGCTAAGAATAGCTAAGTAGTTGGAGAATGTTACTAACCAGTTAAAATATATCAGGTCAGTTAGCGATGTCGATATCTGAACAATGGGATCTCTGACTTAGCCATTAAGTTGAGGTGCTATTCAGGCCTAAGAAATGTTGCACTTCAAAAACAGCAAAATGTTCATCAACTAATAAATGTGATAACAATATTCACGATATGAATATTAATAGGTTTGGTTTGGTTTAAATTTTGCGCAAAGCTACGTGAGGGCTATCTGCGCAATCCGTCCCTAATTTAGCAGTCTAAGACTAGAGGGAAGGCAGCTAGTCATCACCATCTACCGCCAACTCTTGGTCTACTCTTTTACCAACGGATAGTAGAATTTACCGTCGTATTATAACGCCCCCACGGCTGAAAGGGCGAGCATGTTTGGTGCGACGGGGATTCTAACCCTCGACCCTCGGATTACGAGTCGAACGCCTTAACCCACTTGGTTATGCCGGGCACTTAATAAAAAGAGATGATTCATAGTGTGAATAATTATTAACATTTGTCAACAGAAGACACTTTAAAAAGTTAACACATAAACACAGGAGAGAAAGTTTGCTTATTTTTGGCGTAAACTGTTTTTGTTTATCTGACAACATTAAAATTTACAATGGCAGCGTTCACCTGAAATGTAGAGTTTCTTTGAATCGCACATAGCCTTACACTCTGAGACGCTTGGTGGATTAGTTCTTTCTAATGCTACAGAAATGTTGACTGGCCTACACGAAACATTTGCTGCAGGATAATAATGACTTTGTGCCGAGGAGAGACGAATGCTTCTTTATTTATAGCCACCGTTTTGCCGACCATAAACTTTTAGAGATTCGAGAATTCGTATTATCTTAACGAACTCCCGCTTTACAAAACAAAAAGAAAAGAAAATGTTTACATGTTTAATTAATTTCTCGTTGTTAGAAAAAGATATTTACTTATTTCTTTGTGAGGCCAGAAGGAAATTGTATTTTTATCTGGATGCTTTATTGAATTGTAATATTACCAGCAATTGAGCAAGACTACTGCAAAACCCTCGACGGCAGAGACTTACTGATCGATACAAACACAGCAGACGAGAAACCTTCTTTTCTTCAGTTTTATGTCAGCGTTTCACTGATGATAAAAATGTGTTTGACATTAATGTAAATATAAGTTTTTTTTTATCTTATCAGTTATTTATTTTGTTTGTAGATATGATATAAATCCAGTATATTTTACGAGGAAATTCACATATTGTGCAATAGATATATATGAATAATAAAATACATCAATGGCTCCATGGTGGCCCGGTATGGCCAGGTTTGACTAAGGCGTTAGACTCCTATTCTGAGGGTTGCGGGTTTGCGTCCCCGTCGCACCAAACATGCTCTACCTTTCAACAATGGGGGCGTTATAATGTTACGGTTAATCCCACTATTCGTTGGTAAAAGAGTAGCCCAATAGTTGGCGATGGCTGGTGATGACTAGTTGCCTTCCCTCTAGTCTTACACTGCTAAATTAGGGAAGGCAAGCACAGACAGCTCTCGTGTAGCTATGGTTGAAATTCAAAACAAACAAACATCTACATTTAGTAAAGTTTATCACCTCTATCCCAGCTGATTCATTTTATAGGTTTTACCAAGCCTACTAATTAACAACACATTTATAACATATTTGAGAGTCTATAACTTACATAACTTATAAGCTTATAATTCATTTTTGTCTTTATGTTATAAAGACATATCAACAAGTGAAACAATCTTTAGTGAGAATTAGCTCAAATACGTGGGCACGTTTAGTGGTAAATTATATAACGGAATTTAACAAATGCACTAACTTTAAAATCTTATGACACTGTTCCTGGTTAGAAAGATTTTTCTAGCGCATAACTACATCTGTGCTCAGTTCACTATGAGTAATTGAATTCCAGATCTCAGAGTTGTAGTTTCCATTTAACTTTGCGCGAAATTAAAAAAAAAATACACACACAAAACATAAACAGTTTCCGTTTGTACAATTTCGTGTAAAGCTAGTAAAGAGCTATCTCCACCAGCCATTTCTAATTCAGAGGTAAACAGAACAGAAACAAGTAGCTAGTCAACAAAAGATCGCCAGCCCTTGGGCTACTTTTTTAACCAATAAGAAGAGTAATTGAGCTTCACTTTATAATGTTCACACTAGTGAAAAGGCAAACGTGTTTAGAGAAGAAATTCGAACCCGCGACCAGCAAATTACAAGTCAAGTGCCAAAGAGCTAAATAATTTTTTAAAAATGCCAAAATTGAAAATTATCAGATGTTTTATTTCATGTGGCATTATGATCTATGAGTGAAGAATACTGTTACACCATATATCTCGTGCTCCATGTGGCAATATGATCTATGAGTGAAGAATACTGTTACACCATATATCTCGTGCTCTATTCTATAATCCTACACATTCGTACAAGAAGTTATTCCAGCGTGTGTGAATACGTCTTCGGTGAAAGTTATATTTCTCCTATATTAAGATAAGCTTGTTCATTTGAATTTCACGCAAAGCTATTCGAGGGCTATCTGCGCTAGCCGTCCCTAATTTAGCAGATTAAGACTAGAGGGAAGGCAGCTAGTCATCACCACCCACCGTCAACTCTTGGGCTACTCATTTACCAACGAATAGCGGGATTGACCTCACATTATAACGCCCCAAAGGATGAAAAGGCGAGCATGTATGGTGTGACGGGAATTCTATTTGGTTTGGTTTGTTTTGAATTTCGCCCAAGCTACACGAGGGCTATCTGAGCTAGCCGTCCCTAATTTAGTAGTGTAACAATAAATGGAAGGCAGCTAGTCTTCAACGCTCACCGCCAACTCTAGGTCTACTCATTTACCAACGAATAGTGTGATTAACCGTAATATTATAACTCCCCCACGGCTGAAAGGGCGAGCATGTTTGGTGCGACCGGATTCGAATTTGCGACCCTCAAATTACGAGTCGAACGCCTTAACACACTAGGCCATGCCAGGCCTATTAAGATAAGCATATCTTAAAATGTGAAAATTGAACTATCATACCCTCTCTTGATAAATAATTTTTATTTATTCTGTAAACTGCTGGGAAAGAAAATTGTGTAATAAAATGAGGAGATTTACTAATTAATTTATTTTCCTCACCGAAAGTTAAATTGCAGGGAAAAATGACATTACGTTAAGATCCAGTCTACTGAGAAATATAGAAAAAAACATTATGAAGAATCATTGTAACAAACATAATTTGAAACGAGATAAACATATTCAAGCAACAATAAAAACGTTTATTAGCACATGATGCAAAACTGGTAACGATGGTATTTTTGCTTGAATTTTGTTCACATAATTAGCTAGAATGTTATACGATTCTACGTTTTTTTAATTAACAATTTAACAAGTGAGGAATAATTATGTTTAATGATACGTAGTAAGCCATTTTGCTTTAATATTTTACATAACATAAGCTTAGGTAACAATAGAATGCACACATGTAATTCGAAATTTCGATAGCTCAGAAATGGAAAAATAAAGAAACATAATTTTAGCGTTATGGAATGAGGCATTGTTAGGTTTATACCTCATGACAATACCTGTGGGTATCTCGGTACGGCTGGTAGGGGTATTAACACTTTTATTGATAAGCAGAGATCAACAGGAATATTCTTGGTTGCATTCAAGGGTAAGTGATTCGGATGATTCATTAATATTAATCACGTATCCACAATTTCAACATCAGATTATTAAGCGATAACAATTACCAATATTTTTTTATCAAATACTATTTACGTATGTAGTGATCTCTCGAGGTCAAGGATGATGGTCCGTCGAGTTCATACATGGGTCCGGAGATGACTAATGGAGCCAATTCTTGCTCCACAGACCTTTTGGCAGTAAGGTCAGGTCAGTTCAGAGGGTAAGAGAGGTTTCAGAAGTAGCTGGCGGTTTTCCTTCTCTCGCTTCTCTTCAAAATGTTGTCTTCTTGATGACTCAAAAAATTCTCTCCCTGATGGATGAGGGATCTTTAGGTGGTTCCCAATTGTTAACATCAATGTTGCAGCTCTTGAGTATTGTCTTCAGACTACACTTGAGTTCCTTCTTCTGTTCTCCTTTGATAAATTCACTACTACTACATGAAGCTGTTCTAAGGGGCTCAAATTCTGATCGTAGTAAAAGCACTTAACAAAAACTTAAATCTAAAATGTAAGTTAATATGTTTGCACAATAAGGTACTGTACGGGATGCTACCATGTGTTTTCGAGTCTATTAGATTATTTCTAATTTTTCTTCGAAATTTCCGTATTTCCAAATAATTCCATTTGACAACATAAAGTTGTTTGAATAGACAATTTAACCTTTCCTTTCTGGACCAGTAAGAGAGATCATATTTTTCTTACTATTTCACCCACCCTTTGGGGCCCGGCATGACCAAACGTGTTAAGGCGTTCGACTCGTAATCCGAGAGTCGCAGGTTCGAATCCCGCCACCAGTTTATTAGAGTATTTTCTCTGATGTCCCTTTTGGATGGGCCAATGAGTTACAGCATCCATTCCTGTCCTTACAGCATGCTTTAATAAAATATTCTGAAATTGCTTTTACTATAACATTTGTTAAAACCAGGATATTTAATGAATGGACAAGACAGTACACAATAACCTATTGCACTATGACCCCTAATGGCTTTCCTAAAGAATGAATATCTGAAAACCTATCAGAAGAACAACTGATATTTCGTGTTTTGTTTTATCTGAATTAATAAATTTTAATTTTTAAAATATTTTACGACTTTTATAACAACAACCAAAATGTACATACGTACTTACGTGTAAATGTACTTACGTGTGGGGTTGTACTTTTTTAAGTACAAGATTCGCAGTATCGATAGTATATAATTTATTTTTGTTAGGGTTGTTATCAGTGCTTTACTGAATAGCTATTAATTTAAATTTTAATTTTAAAACAAAAATAATATAACACACATAGCACTAAGTGTCCTATAACTCTTATAATTTCAATTACTCTTTTACTGAGTTATGAGTGTATTAAAATAATTCTCTTATGATCTGTATTCCAAAGTATCCATGGCCCGGCATGGCCAAGCGCGTAAGGCGTGCGACTCGTAATCTGAGGGTCGCGGGTTCGCGCCCGCGTCGCGCCAAACATGCTCGCCCTCCCAGCCGTGGGGGCGTTATAACGTGACGGTAAGTACCACTTTTCGTTGGTAAAAGAGTGGCCCAAGTGTTGGTGGCGGTGGGTGGTGATGACTAGCTGCCTTCCCTCTTACACTGCTAAATTAGGGACGGCTAGCACAAATAGCCCTCGAGTAGCTATGTGCGAAATTCCAAAAACCAAACCAATCCAAAGTGTACTGTTCCTCTAATAACAATGAACTACCATTATATATGAATCAGTAAAGGAAAAGCTTTTCTCTCTATTGCTTATGAATAATGTAGTAGCAAATGCCAGAGACAATTATTCATATCTTTGATATCAGTGTGTGATAAGAGGAGATGCGAGTTGGACTTTCTGATCTATTTCTAATTAAGATAATATGATTGAAGGCTACAAGCCACTGTATCTTACACCTATGATATAAGTTTGTAATTTGCTACATACGGATTAATGCTAAGTTTACAGGTTTGAATAATAATAACATAATTTACTTGGAGTTTAAATTTTGTTCTACAAAATGATCATGGCATGCACGCTTTTACTTCCTACCCATATCTAGGATGTTACGTTTTGTCTTGGATAGTTAAGTTGAGTGGATGGGTTTAGAAAAGTGGTAAATTTTTGTTTTAAAGATACTTGTAAATAGATAGCATTTGAAGAGTTATGTATATGTTTATAGGTAATATTGTAAAAAAAATGTTTTCTTATTTTTATAGCAAACCACAAAGGGCTATCTGCTCAGCCCACCGAGAGGAATCGAACCCCTCATTTTAGCGTTGTAAATCCGGAGACATACCGCTGTACTAGCGGGGGACCTTATTTTAGAAAGCTGTGTTCAGTTTTAATTTTAATGTTAACATCATATAAAGGTTTTTTTTTTTTAATTACTGAGATTTGGGGTATTTTGGTTATTTTTTATGACTTGATAATGTATAGGTTATGACAGTGACTATTAAAAACTCTCATTCTATGGTATATTTGTTTTTGCTATGATACTTTATTGTGTTCAGAAAGTGGTTATACTTGAGTGAAAAGAAGTTAAACCAATTTCTTGAGCGACACACGTTTAACTTTTGCTGTTTTTATATAGTTTTAGAATTAGAGGTGACTGAGTTGGCCTATATGTAATTTATGCATTTTCAGTAAGTTATGTACAAAAATCGTTCGTGTAAACAATATAAGTTTCCTTTATTTTGGCAATGTCTAGGAACCGTTTCACTGATTGACCGTTAACCACATTCTTTTGCTGGAAAAACATTTCGTGACATTTGAGAATAAAAGCCATCTCTTCTGTTGGCGAATCCGGTAGTTACTCTGTTTTGTTATACTAGATTTGTTTGTTTAGAACAGTTGAGTTGTACATTATTTTACTATCAGTTTTATGTTATTGTTAATTACCTTACACGGGTATTTAAGTATTCTGTTTTGACTTTTTTTCTTTTGGACTAAGTCATTTGGAAATTGCAGTGACTATATTTTTTACATCATATTTATTGGACTTCCTGTCAGAATGTCCCTATATATTGTTTTTTTTTTTTTGGTGGGGGAACTCTATCGAGGATAATGTACTCTACCAATCGTTACAAAATGAAAGCCTAATTTATATATACTACCATACTTATATTGTTCTATAGAGGTTTTCAAAACATTACAATGAGGGTACATTATTAGAATTATCTGGTACTTCTATGCAAAGAGTGTTAAGAGATTGTAAACCAATATTAAGTTAATCTCTTACCAATTTAATATTTTCATAACACATTAGTTCATGGAGTTTGGTAATACGAGTAATGTCTCAACCATTAACTTGTCTGTCGTGTCCAATACAATTTGATAAGTTCTGATATTGAGAAAAAGGCCTAATCAGTACTGAATGAGACAGATACAGCGTGGTTGAATTATTGTTGTACTTTTCTTTCACTTGTTTGAGTTCTTAGAATGATATAATAGAAGACATAGTGTTGCATACTACATGATGGCCTTGTGAGGTGTCCTAGATCAATAGAAGTATTGATAACATCGATATTTGCACAATAAATGTTCTTATGTGCAATAATTTTGGAATTTTTGGTCTAAATATTTTTATTGATGTCGTTCGTACTTCTACAATATACAATGTTTACAAAAGTTTCAAATGACGAGATACAAATGATCACCTTAAACAACAACAGGATGATTGTCACAGGATAAGCCAATATCTCATTGTTTAAACATTTCTAAACGCCTTTTCCATTTCTATTTCCCCTTTAGTCGATTTCTAAGCTACCTAGCATATATTTTCTGTTCAATAAACATTAACCTTATGCAATCAAGGATAAAAGCTTTACTTAAGTATCTATTACTCTGAAACAACCAAAACTTCAGTCAGTTGCTATTGTATTTGTACCAAGGCGATAAAGCATTTGGGTAGTTTCAAGTAAAACATAATGGTTTATAATTAGAAAACATATGTATAAGTAATATCTTACAGCATATGTAATATCCTCTTTTAAATAGTTTCCAAACCACATTTCACTGACAAATAAATAAATTGAAATGGAACAAATGCACGACGGTCTTTCTTTATTATCTCTTCTGCACCTTTCATATACTTTTATTTTTTCAAGACAAACTTTTTTGTTGAAATTTTCTGGATCATCATAATTTCATATCCTTTCTCATGTTTTCATACGAGACCTCTCTGTTTATTACAAGGTAAATGATATTTACTGATAAATTATCCTTTATCATTAGTCTTCCTCAATCACTTGTTTGGTTTGGTTTGTTTTACCAACGAATAGTGGGATTGATTGTAACATTATACCGCACCCTCGGCTGAGAGAGCGAACATGTTTGGTGGGACGGGGATTCGAACCCAAGACTCGTGGATCAAGAGCCGAGTGTCTTAACCTTCTGGCCATGCCGGATCAAATCACTTGTCAAAAGAGATTAAATGCAAAAGAGATTACATTGCTATAAATCATTGTATAGTAAAATATGTTAGGATTTTCAGAGAGTGACGTTAAAGGTGTTAATATAAAAAAAAAATTAGGTGATCCTAAATAAAAAGATAAAAAAATGAAATATATATAAACTACAGCAGAAGGTTTTGGGAACAACAAATGTCATTGTTGGACATCAATAAGCTGAAGCAAAGAGGAAGTCTGTTTATTTGTTGAATGTTGAGCAAAGCTGCCTGTTCTAGTTGTCCTTAAAGTTTAGTACTCTAACTACTCGATCACACAAGACCTGGAAATAAATTAGCTACATGACAGATGTATTTAAAACATATTTCTATTCACTATAAAGGATTAAATGGTGCGATATCTATTGTAATTTACTCCTTTGTTTTTCCTATTATCATAGTATCAGACAATCTTATATTGCCAAAGTGATATTTATACTTAAGTCTGTAACTGGGCCTGGTATGGCCAGATAGTTAAGGCACTCGACTCGCAGTTCGAGGGTCGTGGGTTTGAATCCCGCCACACCAAAAATGCTCGCCCTTTCAGCCGTGAGGGCGTTATAATGTGACGGTCAATCCCACTATTCGTTGGTAAAAGAGTATCCCAAGAGTTGTCGGTGGGTGGTGATGACTAGCTGCCTTTCCTCTCGTCTTACACTGCTAAATTAGGGGCGGCTAGCGCAGATAGCCCTCCTGTAGCTTTGCGCAAAATTCAAAAGACAAAACAAACAAACCGTAATCTCCAGCAGTGATAATAATTTATGTATATACAATAATAGTTAAACACTGAAAATAAAACAAACCAGTTTGTGTGACAACTGTCGTATTTAGAGTTTAAGATTTTACACTAAAACATAAAATAAACTAGTTATAATATATGATCAGGAGTTTGTTTATATATAAATATAAAAAGTAGACTGTTTGTTGTAGACTGAAATTGTGTCAGAAACAACTAACTCTGTTACCATCCTTTGTATTGTGAAACATCATATACTTTACATGTTATCTTCCAAATAGATGGTACAAGTACAATTTAATCAGTGTTTCATGTTAACAAAATATTCTACGCCTAATGAAACAGTCTGAGTCTGTATTATAGAAAGTATGAAACAACTGCATGCTAAATTACGATGCCCCATCAAATACTGATGAGTAAAATATCGTGAGAACATATTTAGTGTTTTGCATCATTATGTCCTGACCTCTAAATTCAGCGTTATACACGAGCTGGTGAACATTAAATATGCATAAAATTATATGATTGTGTCAAGTCTAAACCATTTATTTTCAATACTAAATGTTATATGAATATATAGAGAGAAACAATGTGTTATAACTGACACCATCAACGTTTATTACATTAAAAGTTGTATATATTTGTATCACCTTCTTTTAGATAAAGTTTCTACTTTGTGAGAAACTGAGTAAAGTGTTAAACATAAATATTGTGCCTAAACGTTTTTCCTTAAGCCAATAATAATTTTACGTGTAATTAAATCTTGAAATGGGTGACATAATTATATGTTAAAATATAGTAACAGCGTGCACCAAGGAAAAACCTGTGTAAATAAAACTGTAAAACGTCACGTAGAAAGTGAAATATTCTGTCAAGTTATATTGATGTAAGAACGTCAAACTTGTGAAACAGCTTGTTTTAAAATAATTAGGCCTTTAAATAAGCGTCCTTTTCAGGATGTTAATTTTTTTATGTACAAAAGATCAAGAAATAGGTTAAATATAAAATTAAAGAACGATTATTTTATATAAAAAGAATTAAATATAGCATTTCATTATATATTAAGACACATCTATATCTCTGACCTCATGTCCTCCTGTCCTGACGATCTAGAAATGCGTCCCTAGAATGGAACATTTTGAATTTAATTAATTTAAAAACAACAACAAACGTTATGAATGTTTAAACATAAGTTATGTTGATTGTATCTATTTTGATACAGTTTCTTTTACCTTTTGTGTTTGTGTGATCTTCTTATAAGTTATAATGAAATGGTACAATGAACAAAACAAGATGATTAATTATTTTAATTTATTAGTCGTCGTCATCAAAACATCTTTTTTAAATATTCATCGGGTTCATAATTACATATTAAAAGTGCAATATTTCTATTTCAAACAATTACATGACAAATAAATAAACACAGACTTATCAAGTATCATTTGGAATACGACTTTTCATCTACTTTGGTAAGATTATGAAAACTTCTAAATGAAGATTGTTCTCTCTATATTTTTGTTCCTTTTCTTTTCTGTATGATAACAAACATCATTACTTTGTAACATCTGGAGTATGTTCTGCAAATTTTGGAATATAAGGTGAGTCAAAGAGATATTTTTTTTATACAAAATTTCAAAGTTGAGTTTTGTTTGTTTGTTTTGGAATTTCGCACAAAGCTACTCCAGGGCTATCTGTGCTAGCCGTCCCTAATTTAACAATGTAAGACTAGAGGGAAGGCAGCTAGTCATCACCACCCACCGCCAACTCTTGGGCTACTTTTTTACCAACGAATAGTGGGATTGATTGTAACATTGTAACGCCCCCACGGGTGAGAGAGCGAGCATGTTTGGCGTGACCGAGATGCGAACCCGCGACCCTCAGATTACGAGTCGCACGCCTTAACACGATTGGCCATGCCGGGCCTCAATGTTGAGAACGACATTTGATAATCTGATGCAAATTTTAAAGTTTTCTTTATCGCAGAAAGTATTAACGATGTAGATTCTTCGATGAAATTATGGTATTGTTGTTTCCTATAAGGAAGTTTGTGATTGGTTGTGACGTAATTGATACACAATGTCCATACTTCCTTTTAAGCTACACATACAGAAGGTCTGATTCACCAGTAGTACCTTATAAAATGTCTAGGGGACCAGACATTCGTATTCACCTCAAATGAAGGAATCTATTTGAATACATCTATTTATTTACTGAAAGAGAATAAGAGAACAGCTTTGAGAAATATTAAGTAAGAGAGGGAATTGTTTCACGTGAGAGGAATATATGAGATTATGGACTGATGTTCCACTTAGAAGCCACGCAGAGAAATTTCTCTTGGGATCATTTTATTTTTTTGTTTGTAATTCAAGTGTGAAGTCAAAAGTGTACCTGAGGTAATCAGTGTGAAAATCCTTTCTGGTAAAAAATGATTGTATAATGGTTACTCTTTGGTTGAATTTGAGAAACGCACATGCGATGATAAATATTTACTTGTTTAATTGGCCGTTTAGGGTTTGTATTATTTCAATTTAATAAAAGTAATAAATGTTTTTGTCGTAATTTTTGTATTGGAATATAAAAATAAATTGTTTTAACTGTATAATGATTTATACATATATATAGGAAAGGGTGTGTTTTATTGTGTTTTCTTATTGCAAAGCCACATTAGGCTAGCTGCTGAACCAACCGAGGGGAATCGAACCCCCTGACGTTAGCGTTGTAAATCCATAGACTTACCGCTGTACCAGTGAGTGGTATAGGAATGGTATACTTAATCAGTGATGTCGAGAAAACCCACAAGTTTTCGAACACTGCAAATCAGATAAACACAACATAACCATAGAAAACACCCAAATACTAAATAAAGAAACAAACATAAACAAACGCAAAATTAAAGAAGCCTTACTTATACAACAACTCACGCCCAAAACAAACCAGTACAAAGAAACACCTTTATACTTATATCAATAAATATAATCAAACATCTAAGCACGCCCTCTACATTGCTACACTCAGTTACACAACCCCCTTCAAACATGTGGTCAGCTATCGGCCAATTACCTCTTTCTTTCTTTGTGAACCTGACGTTGACCAAAGAAGGTCGAAACATTGTTCGCTCCTCTGCATAAAAATTTTCTCAACCCAAACTAGCAGTTTTTACATATATAATGCATACTTAATATTTAGTTTATAAGAAAAGAAATTGTTCACACACATGTAAAATAAGTACAGAGATTGGATACGTTATATTACATTAAAGTAATTTTGTAATTGCACTACAGTGCTATAGAACATGTCATCATATCCATTCACGCCATATTTGACCCATCACTCTCTGACAATAACTTGAGGCGTAGGTTTCGCTCAGAAAAGCCTTTTCGTAAAGATGTCATGCCACATTCAAAACGCACAATTCCTATGGGTATATTCTCTGTATTATATTTGTTTTACTGGGAGAACTGTTTCCACAAATCTGTTTCAACACATCACACATATCTACAGTCGTTGCAAAAGGAGATGTAATCGATATCCTCTTTTTAATTTTTGTAAATGTGACGTATACCTGTCCAATTATTCAGCAATTTGAGGTATGCGATAGATAAACAGTTGTAACAAATCTTTTATATACTTGACTTGTGTTACTTTTACAGACGGATATCTTTAGTGATTACATAGCGTGTACTTGTCATGGCTGAAGCACGACTTGTCAAGTTTCATTGGGACGTTTCCAATGAGTCAAATTGACCCTATCCATTTGTTTACTTATATCTCTATGTATAATGCATATCCCAATCTTGTAAATTCTAAGTCTTTGAGCTAAAAACGTCGTTATGGTATGAGTGTTTTAATATTTTGCTGTTATACCTCCTTCCTAAAAGTTATAATATTTTGGGAGATTTCCAACAGTTAATGTAACAATGTCAAGAGTAGCTCTAACACATTCCCCGGTATGGCCAGGTGGTTAAGGCACTCGACTCGCAATCTGAGGGCCGCGGGTACAAATTCCCGTCACACCAAACATGTTTGCCCTTTCAGCCGTGTGGACGTTATAAAATGACGGTCAATCTCACTATTCGTTGGTAAAAGAGTAGCCCAAGAGTTGGCGGTGGGTGGTGATGACTAGCTGCCTTCCCTCTAGTCTTACACTACTAAATTAGGGACGGCTGGCACAGATAACCCTCGAGTAGCTTTGTGCGAAATTCCAAAAACAAACAAACAAACCAACTCGTGTAATTTTGGCACACAAAAACGAAACCAATACTATTTTACCGTAAGTAAAGACTTTTCGTTTCAGTTTTATGTTTCGAAAGTAAAGACTGATAAAAACTGTTTCTTTTGTGCATGAAAATTATAAATTTTCATATATTTTTCTTGAATTTGTATATCATTGACAGTTCTTGGCCATACCTGTTCAAATTTTGGCCTGTTACGAATTATTAAATTTAGTTCTTTTCTTAACCTATCAAGAAACATTTGTTTTATCATTAAGATCTCAATAAAGTGAAAGTGTTGATTGTTTGTTTTGAATTTTGTTCGCTGTCCCTAATTTATGAGTGTAAGACTACAGTGAAGATAGCTAGTTATCACTACCCACCTCCTACTATTGGGCTACTCTTTTACCAAATAATAGTGGGTTTGACCGTCGTATTATAACGCCCCAACGGCCTAAAGGACGAGCACGTTTGGTGTGACCGAGATTCGAACCCGGAACCCTCGGATTACGAGTCGAACGCCTTAACACGCTTGGCCATTCCAGGCCTAAAGTGAATGTAAACAGATAAAATAATCCGAAAACATAACTTTACATGTTATCTGGAAAGTATTTCTAAAATTTGAGATGCTGATGTTACTGTTTCATTTATATTTTATTATTTTTATCAAAGAATGTTATTTTAAAAATATGTTTTTCCGACTTTGAAGTTTCTAGGGTGAGCTTTTTTTGCAGTTCATTGTTTTGTTAATTGTTTTACCGTATTCCTTACAATCTTACCAAATGTTGACTATTGACTTTTAATGACTGTCTTCGATACCTTCTTTGATTTTTCTTTATCGAAATGACCGATTTATTTTGTGTCACCCAAATACGTTAGATAAGATTGATTTTGGAAAATAAATTCTTATCATGGGCTAGAAAGAAGCAAAGTCGAAGATTAGTGGATCATTGATGTTAATAATTGTTTAGATTGCTTTCCAATCTCGATCAATGGCACAGTGGTATGTCTGTGGACCTATATTGCTAGAAAAGGGTTTCGATACCCGTGGTGGGCAGAGCACAGATAGCCCTTTATAACATTTATTGTTGTACATTTATTTCAGTACTTACGCTTGTTTCTGTGTAGTTTACTTTTTACATGTGACGTATATTCTTGACTGTGTATTGCGCAAGTCACGCCTCTTCTCGGAAATTTTAGAAAGTTTGTTTGTTTCTGTATAGTTTTCTTTTTTACATGTGACATATTTTTGACTGTGTATTGCGCAAGTCACGCCTCTTCTCGGAATTTTTAGAAAGTACGTGAAAGTAAATGTCAACAATCATTGATCGACACTGATGTTCTTGATCATTCTTAAAAGTTTTAATGTTTCGACTTGGTATATAAAAACAGACGCGCAGTGAGACAAAGTTTATTATTTATCAGTCATGGTCAGTACGCTATAGCTTTAGAAAGCTATAATTGTGATTAATGTCTATTAATCATAAAACTACGTAACTGGAGCAGGAGCGTTTATAGAATTCGAACATTATAAACCATTGAACTTCAGTGAATTATTTCGGACGTTAGATTCTCTATGAAGACATTTAATATCACCATCGGTAGAAGTACGCGGTAAGAGGCCAATCAAGCTAGCTATCTCCATTGATGTGTGACAATATTGACTTATAATTAATTGTCTCGTGGTGAACGTGGATCTTCGATAAAATATTCAGTTCTAGATCGGATATAAGACTCAGGAAGAACCGTTATTATAAATTTTATTATTCTTTTGTTTGTATATTAAAATACATTTGTGCTCAAAACGAAAATTGCTTGTATCAATTTCGTTTGCAAATATCATAATTTTGATACATTTTAACAGTTAATTAATTTTTAATTCAAATTTCCGGTTATCTGAGATAGTGATACATAACGTAAAAAATCGGAAACTCGTCCAAAATAAATAAATAAATACCGAATAGTTCCGAGTAGGTTTGTGCTTAATTATAAACAACAACAACTCTCCATCTCCAAATGACTTTCCATATTTCATAAATTCAGTTCTCTCCTTAAATGAAATTTACTTGCTGTCAATTGTGGTATCAGAATTTTGTTGACGAAAATATTCTACAATCTAGAGGATTGATGTATATTTTAGTTTAATTCAGATAAGCGAGGAAGTACAAGCCAAACAGAAACTTTGAGTCTGTTCATAATTCGTCATGAATTGTTTTTTTTTTAATTTTGCGCCAAGCTATAGGAGGGCTATCTGTGCTAGCCGTCCCTAATTTAGCAGTGTAAGACTAGAAGGAAGACAGCTAGTCATCACCATCCACCGCTAACTCATGGGTTACTCTTTTACCAATGAATAGCGGAATTGACCGTTACATTATAACTGCCCACTGCTGAAAGGTCGAGCATGTTGTGTGTGACACGGATTCGAACCGCGACTTTCGGATTACGACTCAGGTGCTCTAATCCCGTGGCCATACGATATGGGAATCCTAATCCACAGAGAGTATTATAGGACAACAAAAATTAAAATAAATTATTATGGAACTATAATAAAAACGTTCAGCTATTATGAAAACTGTTTGATGATTTCAGTAATTTTATTTCAATTATTACTTATTGAAATCACATGGCAGGCACGTTTCTAAATGAAAAAAAATAAAATAAAAGTCTACTATACGATTTTTCTGCTGCTTTAGTGTTTAGATGATACTTTGTAAGTTAGTTTTTGTTAAGAGAAACAGCGTCCTTCTCTAGGAAACAAAAAATTTAAATTATTGTAAATAAACAGCATGCTTGTTAATACATTGGTAAGTTCGAATAATAGATTTCATTATGTACACTTTAACTCAAACTTACACACACATTTCACAAGCATGATTCCCATGTGCTGGTGCAGTAACAATTCGGCCATAAATCCACCTGCAACGAGTTTATTACTGAGTGTTAGATTCAAGATGACATTTCTACAAAATGACACCGATTGAACGATTATATGTTTACGTATATAACTCATTTCGAGGAAAATACAATATAAAATGAGATTCTAAAAAGACTTAAATCCAATGGACTCAATATTTCCAAGAATTCATTTTGAAATAAGATATGGAGTTACATTGGACTTTTTTGCTTCTGAGCTACACAATTGCTCTACCAACCACGGGTATCGAAACCCGGTTTTTGGTGTTGTAAATTCGCAGACATACCCTGAGGGGAGAGGCTTGTTACAAGGAGTATTGTGATGTCTGGTCACAGTGGATAAAGAGGGTACAATAGAATGAGCGGATATTTTAAACAGGACTAAACACTGTTACTACTGATTGTGATTAGCCATGTGTATGTTCGTAGTATAAGATTAACATCAGGTTACAATATTTAGTCTGGGTTAATTGTTTAACCACGTTCAGATTCGTACTCTTACTTTACTTGGAGTAACAGTAATAAACTTGTACTGAAACAAGCAGGCTTAGGAGTTAATACGTTCGTGAATATTAGATATATTACTACGGAAATATGTATTAATATATGAGGCTAGTTTATCCAACTTTATTTCACAGTGCTCGGATAATGAATTATTTCATCGTGTATGTACGTTTGTAATGAATTGTGTTTTTATTTGTAGTTTGTGGACATAACACGAAAAACTCCTTAATGTTTTTTAACAAAAATTCACTTTCTTCTACTCTCTGTTTTGTAACTTATAGTTATTTGTCTATATGTGGCCCGGCATGGCCAAGTGTGTTAAGGCATTCGACTCGTAATCCGAGGGTCGCCGGTTCGAATCCCGGTCGCACAAAACATGCTCGCCCTTTCAGCCGTCGGGGCGTTATAATGTGACGTTCAATCCCACTATTCGTTGGTAAAAGAGTAGCCCAAGAGTAGGCGGTAGGTGGTGATAACCAGCTACCTTCCCTCTAGTCTTACACTGCTAAATTAGGGACGGCTAGCGCAAATAGCCCTCGTGTAGCTTTGCGCGAAATTCAAAACAAACCAAACCCTTCTTCTCCAAATATTTCTATTGAAACAGGAAACCATGCTTTAAAAAATTATTCTGCGTACATTCAGGATAAATTAATCGGTGTACATTTGGTAATGTGTTTCAGGTTGATGTATTATTACAATACTGCTCCCTGGTTATGTTACCAGATTTTACAATATCCTTTACATCGGGCTCTTTCTCTTAAAAAATCCAGTTCTCAATTCTGGGCACAATAGTTCTACTATAATTCCATCAACGCAAAGCACAATGTCCCATTTCATTCTCTGCAATGAATGAACAGTTTATCGTGTTTAAACTTGAAATATTAGGTTCTTTTACTGCAACTTTTGATTGTAGACTGCTCTAAAGCGATACTCCTCGAATTGTTACGTTACTGTTTCCTACTCTTATACATCTGTGTTCACGTGAATCGATATGACGATAAAAGTCGATGTTTAGAACTGTGTATTTCTTGACGACTTTCCATTTGATCATATTTTAAACTTCGAAATTGTAGCCGAATTCCTTAATGTGCAAAACCATGCGCTCTTTTAGCAATAAAATCGAGTTTTATTTCCATTACGTAAAATATATTTTATCTGGATAAATATTCCTCGCTGCATAATGTCCTAGATGGCGTTGGCCAAGCAGAAACTTATGGATTTACAGCACTAGATTCAGAGGATTCGCCTCCTTCACAGTGGGCAGAGCGCATATATTCAGTTGTGTATCTTTTTGAACAAACAAATAAACACTATATATATATAATTCTGAGATATCTTTTTAATCTTTTACCATGGACATGATATTTTGAAAGACACATAATTATGAACGTATGCACCATGTTTTATCATTAAACTGAATTTATATATTTTAAGAACTACTGAGGCCCGGCATGGCCAGGTGATTTAGACACTCGACTGGTAATCTGATGATCAGATACATATTTGAAGATATAATGAGAAGACACCTTAAGGAACTGCTCGGAACACCAGTCTCAGAACAGCATGAGAGAAAATACCTGTCTGTTTTAATCATTGTCACAAGTATAATTTGTACACACCAGATACAATGTTGATGTAAAAGTGCCTCAATATTAAGCCTAAATTACTCATACTGATATGAAAGTTTTAAAAATATATATATATACAGGTATACAAACGATTCAATATTTAAGTGTCAAACGGGAGTACTGATTTTATATAATGGAAATAACAAACATGTTAGTTCATTCAAAGATACACTGTAAAACTTCAGTTAATTTATAACAGCGATAAACCACAATATAAAAGTTAATAACATCTGCACTGAAGAATAAACAGAAATAAACAAATTGTAGGACAGTTTAATATGAGAATGATTTATTGGTAGTTGAACACCAGTAGTTTACTTTACATTTTATAGTGTATTTCATTACATAGTAGAATACTTATTTTTCATTTGTGTTTTCAGATGTAGCCGTACCCCGCTGGTAGAGCAGGAAATCTACGGATTTACAACGCTAAAATTAGGGGTTCGATTTCCCCTCAGTGGACTCAGTAGATAGCCCGATGTGGCTTTGCTATAAGAAAACACATACACTCAGATGTAGCCATTAAATTTTAATATATTTATTAATATGCATATATTTATTAAAAGTACAAGACTTTTAACAACAAAAACAGCTTCAGTATTTATTCAAAATTCGACAATGTTATTCCTTGCCGTAAAGGCCGTAGCTTACAGTAAAATAACACTCGTAATGTATGTAAACACAAAATAAAACATTTAATATATTTAGTTTCAATATATCTTGAATTTTATATCAAACAAGAAATGGATCACTACTAGCTGTTTACGTATCTTATTAATTTTGTTTGTGATAATATTCTTAACTAAAAACGTAAAACAACCGTATTTAAACATGTTTATTGTATCCTTATATTAGCAAAAGTGCATATTCTTAAAGGAAATAGTTGTGAACATAGAGTGAATGTTTGAGAACTAATTTGTTTTTACACACACACATCAATATATTTATATACACAAACACAAACATAGACATTTAGCATCTAATTGACTTAATAAACTCGTGAAGATTGTATAATTCGCCAATATATCAACATTTCGTGACAATACGCTATACAGAACTTCTTAACTGGTAAAGAAATATTCTTTTGAAAATATTGTTAATTTTAGTTCGTTATTTGTGTATTTTCAATTGGATTTGCAGTGGGATAATAATTTAGAGAATTTTCCAAGAACCGTTTCTAGTTTTAATAATTTCTTTTGCAGTTTATTCTGTAGTTTTGAGCTAAAACTAAAAAGCTAAACGTATAACCTAGTTGCGTTTAATATAACGTTGGCGCCGGAAAACAGTTTGACTGGGTTGAAATTTCTGAAGACAAATATTTGAACCTTCAATCGCTTAAAAAGACTGGTTGTTTAGTACGAATATAAGACGCGTAAACTGTAACATTTACCGAACAATAAGTGAATTTCCTGTGGAGTTAGACAAGTGGGAATATTGATGTTTGTCACCAGCGAATAGGCTACAATTATTCGAAAGAGTGCATACTTTTCTCTGACGTAAACGTTATGATTATATCTCCAAATTATTTACCCTGTTGTAAAAAATTAAAAAAGCAACACGATTTGAAACTTCATATATCAAATGCTTTCTGGCTGTCTTATTTTCCTTCATTTGAGGTGCGTTAAATGTTTTTTTCCTCTATCTTGTTCAACAGCAGTACTTACAGATATTTAATATAGAAATAAAAATACTTTAGAATTTCAAAGGTTTAGGATAGATATACTCCTGTCCATGTTACGTTTAGCGTGCTTACAAACCAAACAACACGACGTTCGAACACGCAATTACTTCTGTGAATGTTCTTATATATGCATTGCAAATAAAATACAAATTATTTTGTTCGCTTTCGTAAAATATTAATGATTTGCTTTTCATTATACAAATTTTAATGACAAGTTTCCCACGAAACAGAAAATCGATAATTTCATACACAGAACCCACCTGACAGTTTTATTTAATTTCTTGGAAGGTTTCGTTAAACTCATTTCTTTTATTTGCGTTAATAACCAGAATTATAAACATTCGAAATACGTCTAATGTTAGTTTTATCACAATTTTTATTTGATAAGTAAAAAAAGAATAATCCTGACCAAACGTGAGGTGCAGCAACACTGAACAGTACAGTACTATTGTAATAACAATATAAATTTAAAGGCATGTTTAATGAAACCCATAAACACGTGCTTTTCACAGTTCTAATTAACGAGAAAACACAGAATTGGGAAATTATGATTTGGTCTAGTAAATATGATGTGTAATATGAAATAACAGTTATTTATTCTATTTATCATGTGGCCCGGCATGGCCAGGTGGTTAAGGGCACTCGACTCGTAATCCGAGGATCGCAGGTTTGAATCCCCGTCACATCAAAAATAATTGTGTTTTCAGCCATGGGTACGTTATATTTTGATGGCCATTTTCACTATTCGTTGGTAAGAGAACAACCCAAGAACTGACAGAGAGTGGTAATAACCAGCTCTATTTCCACCAGTCTTACGCTGCTAAATTAGAGACGGATATCGCGGAAAACCCTCGTGTAGCTATGCGCGAAATTCTAAAGAAAATAAACTATTCAACATGTTATGTAAGCGAAACTGTAAATGCTATAGTTTTTTCTAAACAATGTATCAAATAAAATGAATATAGATGTATTGCTAACCATATTACGTAAGCGTAATATTAGAAATTTATTCTGGTAAGCAGTTTTTTAGTTTTTTGTCAAACTGTTATATGAACTGAAATAAATGTGGATGTTTATTCCAATGAGCATGTTTAGTAGTCTGAACTATAAATTTTATTTCAAAGCTAACCAACTGGCCAAATGGCCGATTAATATAAGATAAATTTTAAATGTTTAATGTATGTTATGTTATATATTGTATTCTAATCATGTTACATAAGCTGAAATGTGTAATTATATATTGTATTCTAATCATGTTACATAAGCTGAAATGTATATATTGTATTCTAATCATGTTACATAAGCTGAAATGTATATATTGTATTCTAATCATGTTACATAAGCTGTTTATATGAACATGACGAAGCTGAAGTGTATATTGTATTCATGTTATATATTGTTACATTGTATTCTAATCATGTTACATAAACTGAAATGTATATATTGTATTTTAATCATGTTACATAAGCTGAAGTGTATATATGGTATTCTAATCATGTTACATAAGCTGAAATGTATATATTGTATTCTAATAATGTTACATAAGCTGAAATGTATATATTGTATTCTAATCATGTTACATAAGCTGAAGTGTATATATGGTATTCTAATCATGTTACAAAGCTGAAGTGTATATATTGTATTCTAATCATGTTACATAAGCTGAAGTGTATATATTGTATTCTAATCATGTTACATAAGCTGAAAGTGTGTATATATTGTATTCTAATCATGTTACATAAGCTGAAGTGTATATATTGTATTCTAATCATGTTACATAAGCTGAAATGTATATATTGTATTCTAATCATGTTACATAAGCTGAAATGTATATATTGTATTCTAATCATGTTACATAAGCTGAAGTGTATATATTGTATTCTAATCATGTTACATAAGCTGAAATGTATATATTGTATTCTAATCATGTTACATAAGCTGAAATGTATATATTGTATTCTAATCATGTTACATAAGCTGAAATGTATATATTGTATTCTAATCATGTTACATAAGCTGAAATGTATATATTGTATTCTAATCATGTTACATAAGCTGAAATGTATATATTGTATTCTAATCATGTTACATAAGCTGAAATGTATATATTGTATTCTAATCATGTTACATAAGCTGAAATGTATATATTGTATTCTAATCATGTTACATAAGCTGAAGTGTATATATTGTATTCTAATCATGTTACATAAGCTGAAGTGTATATATTGTATTCTAATCATGTTACATAAGCTGAAAGTGTATATATATTGTATTCTAATCATGTTACATAAGCTGAAGTGTATATATTGTATTCTAATCATGTTACATAAGCTGTATATATTGTATTCTAATCATGTTACATAAGCTGAAGTGTATATATTGTATTCTAATCATGTTACATAAGCTGAAATGTATATATTGTATTCTAATCATGTTACATAAGCTGAAATGTATATATTGTATTCTAATCATGTTACATAAGCTGAAATGTATATATTGTATTCTAATCATATTACATAAGCTGAAATGTATATATTGTATTCTAATCATGTTACATAAGCTGAAATGTATAATTTGTATTCTAATCATGTTACATAAGCTGAAATGTATGTATATATTGTATTCTAATCATGTTACATAAGCTGAAAGTGTATATATTGTATTCTAATCATGTTACATAAGCTGAAATGTATATATTGTATTCTAATCATGTTACATAAGCTGAAATGTATATATTGTATTCTAATCATGTTACATAAGCTGAAATGTATATATTGTATTCTAATCATGTTACATAAGCTGAAGTGTATATATTGTATTCTAATCATGTTACATAAGCTGAAAGTGTATATATTGTATTCTAATCATGTTACATAATAAGCTGAAGTGTATATATTGTATTCTAATCATGTTACATAAGCTGAAGTGTATATATTGTATTCTAATCATGTTACATAAGCTGAAATGTATATATTGTATTCTAATCATGTTACATAAGCTGAAATGTATATATTGTATTCTAATCATGTTACATAAGCTGAAATGTATATATTGTATTCTAATCATGTTACATAAGCTGAAGTGTATATATATTGTATTCTAATCATGTTACATAAGCTGAAGTGTATATATTGTATTCTAATCATGTTACATAAGCTGAAATGTATATATTGTATTCTAATCATGTTACATAAGCTGAAATGTATATATTGTATTCTAATCATGTTACATAAGCTGAAGTGTATATATTGTATTCTAATCATGTTACATAAGCTGAAATGTATATATTGTATTCTAATCATGTTACATAAGCTGAAATGTATATATTGTATTCTAATCATGTTACTGAAATGTATATATTGTATTCTAAATGTTACATAATATGTATATATTGTATTCTAATCATGTTACATAAGCTGAAATGTATATATTGTATTCTAATCATGTTACATAAGCTGAAATGTATATATATTGTATTCTAATCATGTTACATAAGCTGAAATGTATATATTGTATTCTAATCATGTTACATAAGCTGAAATGTATATATTGTATTCTAATCATGTTACATAAGCTGAAGTGTATATATTGTATTCTAATCATGTTACATAAGCTGAAATGTATATATTGTATTCTAATCATGTTACATAAGCTGAAATGTATATATTGTATTCTAATCATGTTACATAAGCTGAAATGTATATATTGTATTCTAATCATGTTACATAAGCTGAAGTGTATATATTGTATTCTAATCATGTTACATAAGCTGAAGTGTATATATTGTATTCTAATCATGTTACATAAGCTGAAGTGTATATATTGTATTCTAATCATGTTACATAAGCTGAAATGTATATATTGTATTCTAATCATGTTACATAAGCTGAATGTTACATAAGCTGAAGTGTATATATTGTATTCTAATCATGTTACATAAGCTGAAGTGTATATATTGTATTCTAATCATGTTACATAAGCTGAAATGTATATATTGTATTCTAATCATGTTACATAAGCTGTATATATTGTATTCTAATCATGTTACATAAGCTGAAATGTATATATTGTATTCTAATCATGTTACATAAGCTGAATATTGTATTCTAATCATGTACATATATATTGTATTCTAATCATGTTACATAAGCTGAAATGTATATATTGTATTCTAATCATGTTACATAAGCTGAAATGTATATATTGTATTCTAATCATGTTACATAAGCTGAAATGTATATATTGTATTCTAATCATCTTATATAAGCTGAAGTATATATATATTGTATTCTAATCATGTTACATAAGCTGAAATGTATATATTGTATTCTAATCATGTTACATAAGCTGAAATGTATATATTGTATTCTAATCATGTTACATAAGCTGAAGTGTATATATTGTATTCTAATCATGTTACATAAGCTGAAGTGTATATATTGTATTCTAATCATGTTACATAAGCTGAAATGTATATATTGTATTCTAATCATGTTACATAAGCTGAAATGTATATATTGTATTCTAATCATGTTACATAAGCTGAAATGTATATATTGTATTCTAATCATGTTACATAAGCTGAAATGTATATATTGTATTCTAATCATGTTACATAAGCTGAAATGTATATATTGTATTCTAATCATGTTACATAAGCTGAAGTGTATATATTGTATTCTAATCATGTTACATAAGCTGAAGTGTATATATTGTATTCTAATCATGTTACATAAGCTGAAGTGTATATATTGTATTCTAATCATGTTACATAAGCTGAAGTGTATATATTGTATTCTAATCATGTTACATAACTGAAATGTATATATTGTATTCTAATCATGTTACATAAGCTGAAATGTATATATTGTATTCTAATCATGTTAGATAAGCTATATATTGTATTCTAATCATGTTACATAAGCTGAATTGTATAATATATATTGTATTATTCTAATCATGTTACATAAGCTGAAATGTATATATTGTATTCTAATCATGTTACATAAGCTGTTACATAAGCTGAAGTGTATATATTGTATTCTAATCATGTTACATAAGCTGAAATCTATATATTGTATTCTAATCATGTTACATAAGCTGAAATGTATATATTGTATTCTAATCATGTTAGATAAGCTGAATTGTATTGTATTCTAATCATGTATATATTGTATTCTAATCATGTTACATAAGCTGAAATGTATATATTGTATTCTAATCATGTTACATAAGCTGAAATGTATATATTGTATTCTAATCATGTTACATAAGCTGAAATGTATATATTGTATTCTAATCATGTTACATAAGCTGAAGTGTATATATTGTATTCTAATCATGTTACATAAGCTGAAGTGTATATATTGTATTCTAATCATGTTACATAAGCTATGTATATATTGTATTCTAATCATGTTACATAAGCTGAAATGTATATATTGTATTCTAATCATGTTACATAAGCTGAAATGTATATATTGTATTCTAATCATGTTACATAAGCTGTATATATTGTATTCTAATCATGTTACATATATATTGTATTCTAATCATGTTACATAAGCTGAAGTGTATATATTGTATTCTAATCATGTTACATAAGCTGAAATGTATATATTGTATTCTAATCATGTTACATAAGCTGAAATGTATATATTGTATTCTAATCATGTTACATAAGCTGAAATGTATATATTGTATTCTAATCATGTTACATAAGCTGAAATGTATATATTGTATTCTAATCATGTTACATAAGCTGAAATGTATATATTGTATTCTAATCATGTTACATAAGCTGAAATGTATATATTGTATTCTAATCATGTTACATAAGCTGAAATGTATATATTGTATTCTAATCATGTTACATAAGCTGAAATGTATATATTGTATTCTAATCATGTTACATAAGCTGAAATGTATATATTGTATTCTAATCATGTTACATAAGCTGAAATGTATATATTGTATTCTAATCATGTTACATAAGCTGAACATGTATATATTGTATTCTAATCATGTTACATAAGCTGAAGTGTATATATTGTATTCTAATCATGTTACATAAGCTGAAGTGTATATATTGTATTCTAATCATGTTACATAAGCTGAAGTGTATATATATTGTATTCTAATCATGTTACATAAGCTGAAGTGTATATATTGTATTCTAATCATGTTACATAAGCTGAAGTGTATATATTGTATTCTAATCATGTTACATAAGCTGAAGTGTATATATTGTATTCTAATCATGTTACATAAGCTGAAGTGTATATATTGTATTCTAATCATGTTACATAAGCTGAAATGTATATATTGTATTCTAATCATGTTACATAAGCTGAAATGTATATTCTAATCATGTTATATATATGTATTCTAATCATGTTACATAAGCATGTTACATAAGCTGTGTATATATTGTATTCTAATCATGTTACATGTATATATTGTATTCTAATCATGTTACATAAGCTGAAATGTATATATTGTATTCTAATCATGTTACATAAGCTGTATATATTGTATTCTAATCATGTTACATAATGTATATATTGTATTCTAATCATGTTACATAAGCTGAAATGTATATATTGTATTCTAATCATGTTACATAAGCTGAAATGTATATATTGTATTCTAATCATGTTACATAAGCTGAAATGTATATATTGTATTCTAATCATATTACATAAGCTGAAATGTATATATTGTATTTTAATCATGTTACATAAGCTGAAGTGTATATATATATTGTATTCTAATCATGTTACATAAGCTGAAGTGTATATATTGTATTCTAATCATGTTACATAAGCTGAAGTGTATATATTGTATTCTAATCATGTTACATAAGCTGTATATATTGTATACTAATCATGTTACATAAGCTGAAATGTATATATTGTATTCTAATCATGTTACATAAGCTGAAATGTATATATTGTATTCTAATCATTTTACATAAGCTGAAATGTATATATTGTATTCTAATCATGTTACATAAGCTGAAATGTATATATTGTATTCTAATCATGTTACATAAGCATGACATAAGCTGAAATATATATATTGTATTCTAATCATGTTACATAAGCTGAAATGTATATATTGTATTCTAATCATGTTACATAAGCTGAAAGTGTATATATTGTATTCTAATCATGTTACATAAGCTGAAGTGTATATATTGTATTCTAATTATGTTACATAAGCTGAAGTGTATATATTGTATTCTAAATGTTACATGTTACATAAGCTAATCATGTTACATATATATTGTATTGTAATCATCTTATATAAGCTGAAGTGTATATATATTGTATTCTAATCATGTTACATAAGCTGAAATGTATATATTGTATTCTAATCATGTTACATAAGCTGAAATGTATATATTGTATTCTAATCATGTTACATAAGCTGAAGTGTATATATTGTATTCTAATCATGTTACATAAGCTGAAATGTATATATTGTATTCTAATCATGTTACATAAGCTGAAATGTATATATTGTATTCTAATCATGTTACATAAGCTGAAATGTATATATTGTATTCTAATCATGTTACATAAGCTGAAATGTATATATTGTATTCTAATCATGTTACATAAGCTGAAATGTATATATTTTATTCTAATCATGTTACATAAATTGAAATGTATAAATTGTATTCTAATCATGTTACATAAAGTAAAGTGTATATATTGTATTCTAATCATATTACATAAGCTGAAATGTATATATTGTATTCTAATATTCTAAGCTGAAATGTTATATTGTATTCTAATAAGCTGAAATGTATATATTGTATTCTAATCATGTTACATAAGCTGAATTCTAATCATGTTACATGTATATATTGTAGTCTAATCATGTTACATAAGCTGAAATGTATATATTGTATTCTAATCATGTTACATAAGCTGAAGTGTATATATTGTATTCTAATCATGTTACATAAGCTGAAGTGTATATATTGTATTCTAATCATGTTACATAAGCTGAAGTGTATATATTGTATTCTAATCATGTTACATAAGCTGAAAGTGTATATATTGTATTCTAATCATGTTACATAAGCTGAAATGTATATATTGTATATCATGTATACTAATCATGTTACATAAACTGAAATGTATATATTGTACTCTAATCATGTTACACAAGCTGAAGTGTATATATTTTATTCTAATAATGTTACATAGGCTGAAATGTATAAATTGTATTCTAATCATGTTACATAAGCTGAAGTGTATATATTGTATTCTAATCATGTTACATAAGCTGAAGTGTATATATTGTATATCTGAAATGTATATATTGTATTCTAATCATGTTACATAAGCTGTATATATTGTATTCTAATCATGTTATATTGTATATATTGTATTCTAATCATGTTACATAAGCTGTATTCTAATCATGTTACATAAGCTGTATTCTAATCATGTTACATAAGCTGAAATGTATATATTGTATGTTACATAAGCTGAAATGTATATATTGTATTCTAATCATGTTACATAAGCTTGTATATATTGTATTCTAATCATGTTACATAAGCTGAAGTGTATATATTGTATTCTAATCATGTTACATAAGCTGAAATGTATATATTGTATTCTAATCATGTTACATAAGCTGAAATGTATATATTGTATTCTAATCATGTTACATAAGCTGAAATGTATATATTGTATTCTAATCATGTTACATAAGCTGAAATGTATATATTGTATTCTAATCATGTTACATAAGCTGAAAGTCTAATATATATTGTATTCTAATCATGTTACATAAGCTGAAATGTGTATATATTGTATTCTAATCATGTTACATAAGCTGTATATATTGTATAATATATATTGTATTCTAATCATGTTACATAAGCTGAAATGTATATATTGTATTCTAATCATGTTACATAAGCTGAAATGTATATATTGTATTCTAATCATGTTACATAAGCTGAAATGTATATATTGTATTCTAATCATGTTACATAAGCTGAAATGTATATATTGTATTCTAATCATGTTACATAAGCTGAAATGTATATATTGTATTCTAATCATGTTACATAAGCTGAAATGTATATATTGTATTCTAATCATGTTACATAAGCTGAAATGTATATATTGTATTCTAATCATGTTACATAAGCTGAAATGTATATATTGTATTCTAATCATGTTACATAAGCTGAAATGTATATATTGTATTCTAATCATGTTACATAAGCTGAAATGTATATATTGTATTCTAATCATATTACATAAGCTGAAATGTATATATTGTATTCTAATCATGTTACATAAGCTGAAGTGTATATATTGTATTCTAATCATGTTACATAAGCTGAAGTGTATATATTGTATTCTAATCATGTTACATAAGCTGAAATGTATATATTGTATTCTAATCATGTTACATAAGCTGAAATGTATATATTGTATTCTAATCATGTTACATAAGCTGAAATGTATATATTGTATTCTAATCATGTTACATAAGCTGAAATGTATATATTGTATTCTAATCATGTTACATAAGCTATATATGTGTATTCTAATCATGTTACATAAGCTGAAATGTATATATTGTATATATTGTATTCTAATCATGTTACATAAGCTGAAATGTATATATTGTATTCTAATCATGTTACATAAGCTGAAATGTATATATTGTATTCTAATCATGTTACATAAGCTGAAATGTATATATTGTATTCTAATCATGTTACATAAGCTGAAATGTATATATTGTATTCTAATCATGTTACATAAGCTGAAATGTATATATTGTATTCTAATCATGTTACATAAGCTGAAATGTATATATTGTATTCTAATCATGTTACATAAGCTGAAATGTATATATTGTATTCTAATCATGTTACATAAGCTGAAATGTATATATTGTATTCTAATCATGTTACATAAGCTGAAATGTATATATTGTATTCTAATCATGTTACATAAGCTGAAGTGTATATATTGTATTCTAATCATGTTACATAAGCTGAAATGTATATATTGTATTCTAATCATGTTACATAAGCTGAAATGTATATATTGTATTCTAATCATGTTACATAAGCTGAAGTGTATATATTGTATTCTAATCATGTTACATAAGCTGAAATGTATATATTGTATTCTAATCATGTTACATAAGCTGAAATGTATATATTGTATTCTAATCATGTTACATAAGCTGAATGTAATGTATATATTGTATTCTAATCATGTTACATAAGCTGAAGTGTATATATTGTATTCTAATCATGTTACATAAGCTGTATATATTGTATTCTAATCATGTTACATAAGCTGAAATGTATATATTGTATTCTAATCATGTATTTACATAAGCTGAAATGTATATATTGTATTCTAATCATGTTACATAAGCTGAAGTGTATATATTGTATTCTAATCATGTTACATAAGCTGAAGTTACATGTATATATTGTATTCTAATCATGTTACATAAGCTGAAGTGTATATATATATTGTATTCTAATCATGTTACATAAGCTGAAATGTATATATTGTATTCTAATCATGTTACATAAGCTGAAATGTATATATTGTATTCTAATCATGTTACATAAGCTGAAATGTATATATTGTATTCTAATCATGTTACATAAGCTGAAGTGTATATATTGTATTCTAATCATGTTACATAAGCTGAAGTGTATATATTGTATTCTAATCATGTTACATAAGCTGTATTCTAATCATGTATATATTGTATTCTAATCATGTTACATAAGCTAAAGTGTATATATTGTATTCTAATCATGTTACATAAGCTGAAATGTATATATTGTATTCTAATCATGTTACATAAGCTGAAATATATATATTGTATTCTAATCATGTTACATAAGCTGAAATGTATATATTGTATTCTAATCATTGTATTTAATCATACATAAGCTGAAGTGTGTATATATTGTATTCTAATCATGTTACATAAGCTGAAAGTGTATATATTGTATTCTAATCATGTTACATAAGCTGAATTGTATATATTGTATTCTAATCATGTTACATAAGCTGAAGTGTATATATTGTATTCTAATCATGTTACATAAGCTGAAATGTATATATTGTATTCTAATCATGTTACATAAGCTGAAGTGTATATATTGTATTCTAATCATGTTACATAAGCTGAAATGTATATATTGTATTCTAATCATGTTACATAAGCTGAAATGTATATATTGTATTCTAATCATGTTACATAAGCTGAAATGTATATATTGTATTCTAATCATGTTACATAAGCTGAAATGTATATATTGTATTCTAATCATGTTACATAAGCTGAAATGTATATATTGTATTCTAATCATGTTACATAAGCTGAAGTGTATATATTGTATTCTAATCATGTTACATAAGCTGAAGTGTATATATTGTATTCTAATCATGTTACATAAGCTGAAATGTATATATTGTATTCTAATCATGTTACATAAGCTGAAATGTATATATTGTATTCTAATCATGTTACATAAGCTGAAATGTATATATTGTATTCTAATCATGTTACATAAGCTGAAGTGTATATATTGTATTCTAATCATGTTACATAAGCTGAAATGTATATATTGTATTCTAATCATGTTACATAAGCTGAAATGTATATATTGTATTCTAATCATGTATTCTTACATAAGCTGAAGCTGAAATATATATATTGTATTCTAATCATGTTACATAAGCTGAAATGTATATATTGTATTCTAATCATGTTACATAAGCTGAAGTGTATATATTGTATTCTAATCATGTTACATAAGCTGAAGTGTATATATTGTATTCTAATCATGTTACATAAGCTGAAATGTATATATTGTATTCTAATCATGTTACATAAGCTGAAATGTATATATTGTATTCTAATCATGTTACATAAGCTGAAGTGTATATATTGTATTCTAATCATGTTACATAAGCTGAAATGTATATATTGTATTCTAATCATGTTACATAAGCTGAAATGTATATATATTGTATTCTAATCATGTTACATAAGCTGAAGTGTATATATTGTATTCTAATCATGTTACATAAGCTGAAGTGTATATATTGTATTCTAATCATGTTACATAAGCTGAAATGTATATATTGTATTCTAATCATGTTACATAAGCTGAAATGTATATATTGTATTCTAATCATGTTACATAAGCTGAAATGTATATATTGTATTCTAATCATGTTACATAAGCTGAAATGTATATATTGTATTCTAATCATGTTACATAAGCTGAAATGTATATATTGTATTCTAATCATGTTACATAAGCTGAAATGTATATATTGTATTCTAATCATGTTACATAAGCTGAAATGTATATATTGTATTCTAATCATGTTACATGTTACATATATTGTATTCTAATCATGTTACATAAGCTGAAATGTATATATTGTATTATAATCATGTTACATAAGCTGAAATGTATATATTGTATTCTAATCATGTTACATAAGCTGAAATGTATATATTGTATTCTAATCATGTTACATAAGCTGAAATGTATATATTGTATTCTAATCATGTTACATAAGCTGAAATGTATATATTGTATTCTAATCATGTTACATAAGCTGAAGTGTATATATTGTATTCTAATCATGTTACATAAGCTGAAGTGTATATATTGTATTCTAATCATGTTACATAAGCTGAAATGTATATATTGTATTCTAATCATGTTACATAAGCTGAAATGTATATATTGTATTCTAATCATGTTACATAAGCTGAAGTGTATATATTGTATTCTAATCATGTTACATAAGCTGAAGTGTATATATTGTATTCTAATCATGTTACATAAGCTGAAATGTATATATTGTATTCTAATCATGTTACATAAGCTGAAGTGTATATATTGTATTCTAATCATGTTACATAAGCTGAAATGTATATATTGTATTCTAATCATGTTACATAAGCTGAAGTGTATATATTGTATTCTAATCATGTTACATAAGCTGAAATGTATATATTGTATTCTAATCATGTTACATAAGCTGTATATATTGTATTCTAATCATGTTACATAAGCTTGTATATATTGTATTCTAATCATGTTACATAAGCTGAAGTGTATATATTGTATTCTAATCATGTTACATAAGCTGAAGTGTATATATTGTATTCTAATCATGTTACATAAGCTGAAATGTATATATTGTATTCTAATCATGTTACATAAGCTGAAATGTATATATTGTATTCTAATCATGTTACATAAGCTGAAATGTATATATTGTATTCTAATCATGTTACATAAGCTGAAATGTATATATTGTATTCTAATCATGTTACATAAGCTGAATTGTATTCTAATCATATATATTGTATTCTAATCATGTTACATAAGCTGAAGTGTATATATTGTATTCTAATCATGTTACATAAGCTGAAATGTATATATTGTATTCTAATCATGTTACATAAGCTGAAATGTATATATTGTATTCTAATCATGTTATATAAGCTGAAATGTATATATATATATATTGTATTTTAATCATGTTACATAAACTGAAGTGTATATATTGTATTCTAATCATGTTATATAAGCTGAAACCTATATATTGTATTCTAATCATGTTACATAAGCTTGTATATATTGTATTCTAATCATGTTACATAAGCTGAAGTGTATATATTGTATTCTAATCATGTTACATAAGCTGAAGTGTATATATTGTATTCTAATCATGTTACATAAGCTGAAATGTATATATTGTATTCTAATCATGTTACATAAGCTGAAATGTATATATTGTATTCTAATCATGTTACATAAGCTGAAATGTATATATTGTATTCTAATCATGTTACATGTGTATATATATATTGTATTCTAATCATGTTACATAAGCTGAAGTGTATATATTGTATTCTAATCATGTTACATAAGCTGAAGTGTATATATTGTATTCTAATCATGTTACATAAGCTGTTACATAAGCTGTGTATATATTGTATTCTAATCATGTTACATAAGCTGAAATGTATATATTGTATTCTAATCATGTTACATAAGCTGAAATGTATATATTGTATTCTAATCATGTTACATAAGCTGAAATGTATATATATTGTATTCTAATCATGTTACATAAGCTGAAGTGTATATATTGTATTCTAATCATGTTACATAAGCTGAAATGTATATATTGTATTCTAATCATGTTACATAAGCTGAAATGTATATATTGTATTCTAATCATGTTACATAAGCTGAAATGTATATATTGTATTCTAATCATGTTACATAAGCTGAAATGTATATATTGTATTCTAATCATGTTACATAAGCTTGTATATATTGTATTCTAATCATGTTACATAAGCTGAAATGTATATATTGTATTCTAATCATGTTACATAAGCTGAAATGTATATATTGTATTCTAATCATGTTTACATAATCTGTTACAAAGCTGTATATATTGTATTCTAATCATGTTACATAAGCTGAAATGTATATATTGTATTCTAATCATGTTACATAAGCTGAAATGTATATATTGTATTCTAATCATGTTACATAAGCTGAAGTGTATATATTGTATTCTAATCATGTTACATAAGCTGAAATGTATATATTGTATTCTAATCATGTTACATAAGCTGAAATGTATATATTGTATTCTAATCATGTTACATAAGCTGAAATGTATATATTGTATTCTAATCATGTTACATAAGCTGAAATGTATATATTGTATTCTAATCATGTTACATAAGCTGAAATGTATATATTGTATTCTAATCATGTTACATAAGCTGAAGTGTATATATTGTATTCTAATCATGTTACATAAGCTGAAATGTATATATTGTATTCTAATCATGTTACATAAGGTGAAAAGCTGAAATGTATATATTGTATTCTAATCATGTTACATAAGCTGAAATGTATATATTGTATTCTAATCATGTTACATAAGCTGAAGTGTATATATTGTATTCTAATCATGTTACATAAGCTGAAGTGTATATATTGTATTCTAATCATGTTACATAAGCTGAAGTGTATATATTGTATTCTAATCATGTTACATAAGCTGAAGTGTATATATTGTATTCTAATCATGTTACATAAGCTGAAATGTATATATTGTATTCTAATCATGTTACATAAGCTGAAATGTATATATTGTATTCTAATCATGTTACATAATGTATATATTGTATTCTAATCATGTTACATAAGCTGAAGTGTATATATTGTATTCTAATCATGTTACATAAGCTGAAGTGTATATATTGTATTCTAATCATGTTACATAAGCTGAAGTGTATATATTGTATTCTAATCATGTTACATAAGCTGAAATGTATATATTGTATTCTAATCATTTTACAAAAGCTGAAATGTAAATATTGTATTCTAATAATATTACATAAGCTGAAATGTATATATTGTATTCTAATCATGTTACATAAGCTGAAATGTATATATTGTATTCTAATCATGTTACATAAGCTGAAATGTATATATTGTATTCTAATCATGTTACATAAGCTGAAATGTATATATTGTATTCTAATCATGTTACATAAGCTGAAATGTATATATTGTATTCTAATCATGTTACATAAGCTGTAATCATGTTGTATATATTGTATTCTAATCATGTTACATAAGCTGAAATGTATATATTGTATTCTAATCATGTTACATAAGCTGAAGTGTATATATTGTATTCTAATCATGTTACATAAGCTGAAAGTGTATATATTGTATTCTAATCATGTTATATAAGCTGAAATCTATATATTGTATTCTAATCGTGTTACATAAGCTGAAATGTATATATTGTATTCTAATCATGTTACATAAGCTGAAATGTATATATTGTATTCTAATAATGTTACATAAGCTGAAATGTATAAATTGTATTCTAATCATTCTACAAAAGCTGAAATGTAAATATTGTATTCTAATAATATTACATAAGCTGAAATGTATATATTGTATTCTAATCATGTTACATAAGCTGAAATGTATATATTGTATTCTAATCATGTTACATAAGCTGAAATGTATATATTGTATTCTAATCATATTACATAAGCTGAAATGTATATATTGTGTTCTAATCACGTTACATAAGCTGAAATGTATATATTGTATTCTAATCATATTACATAAGCTGAAATGTATATATTGTATTCTAATCATGTTACATAAGCTGAAGTGTATATATTGTATTTTAATAATGTTACATAAGCTGAAGTGTATATATTGTATTCTAATCATGTTACATAAGCTGTATTCTAATATATATTGTATTCTAATCATGTTACATAAGCTGAAGTGTATATATTGTATTCTAATCATGTTACATAAGCTGAAGTGTATATATTGTATTCTAATCATGTTACATAAGCTGAAGTGTATATATTGTATTTTTTATGTTACATAAGCTGAAGCCTACATATATTGTATTCTAATGATGTTACACAAGCTGAAGTGTATATATTGTATTCTAATCATGTTACATAAGCTGAAGTGTATATATTGTATTCTAATCATGTTACATAAGCTGAAAGTGTATATATTGTATTCTAATCATGTTACATAAGCTGAAGTGTATATATGGTATTCTAATCATGTTACATAAGCTGAAGTGTATATATTGTATTCTAATCATGTTACATAAGCTGAAATGTATATATTGTATTCTAATCATGTTACATAAGCTGAAATGTATATATTGTATTCTAATCATGTTACATAAGCTGAAGTGTATATATTGTATTCTAATCATGTTACATAAGCTGAAATGTATATATTGTATTCTAATCATGTTACATAAGCTGTATTCTAATCATGTTACATAAGCTGAAATGTATATATTGTATTCTAATCATGTTACATAAGCTAAGCTGAATGTTACATAAGCTGTATATATTGTATTCTAATCATGTTACATAAGCTGAAATGTATATATTGTATTCTAATCATGTTACATAAGCTGAAATGTATATTGTATTCTAAAGTTGTTATAAGCTGTGTATATATTGTATTCTAATCATGTTACATAAGCTGAAATGTATATATTGTATTCTAATCATGTTACATAAGCTGAAATGTATATATTGTATTCTAATCATGTTACATAAGCTGAAATGTATATATATTGTATTCTAATCATGTTACATAAGCTGAAATGTATATATTGTATTCTAATCATGTTACATAAGCTGAAATGTATATATTGTATTCTAATCATGTTACATAAGCTGAAGTGTATATATTGTATTCTAATCATGTTACATAAGCTGAAGTGTATATATTGTATAATCATGTTACATCATGTTACATAAGCTGAAATGTATATATTGTATTCTAATCATGTTACATAAGCTGAAATGTATATATTGTATTCTAATCATGTTACATAAGCTGAAATGTATATATTGTATTCTAATCATGTTACATAAGCTGAAATGTATATATTGTATTCTAATCATGTTACATAAGCTGAAATGTATATATTGTATTCTAATCATGTTACATAAGCTGAAATGTATATATTGTATTCTAATCATATTACATAAGCTGAAATGTATATATTGTATTTTAATCATGTTACATAAGCTGAAGTGTGTATATATTGTATTCTAATCATGTTACATAAGCTGAAAATATATATTGTATTCTAATCATGTTACATAAGCTGAAATGTATATATTGTATTCTAATCATGTTACATAAGCTGAAATGTATATATTGTATTCTAATCATGTTACATAAGCTGAAATGTATATATTGTATTCTAATCATGTTACATAAGCTGAAATGTATATATTGTATTCTAATCATGTTACATAAGCTGAAATGTATATATTGTATTCTAATCATGTTACATAAGCTGAAGTGTATATATTGTATTCTAATCATGTTACATAAGCTGAAATGTATATATTGTATTCTAATCATGTTATAAGCTGAAGTGTATATATTGTATTCTAATCATGTTACTTGAGGTGAAATGTATATATTGTATTCTAATCATGTTATATGTATATATTGTATTCTAATCATGTTACATAAGCTGAAGTGTATATATTGTATTCTAATCATGTTACATAAGCTGAAGTGTATATATTGTATTCTAATCATGTTACATAAGCTGAAGTGTATATATTGTATTCTAATCATGTTACATAAGCTGAAGTGTATATATTGTATTCTAATCATGTTACATAAGCTGAAGTATAAGCTGAAATGTATATATTGTATTCTAATCATGTTACATAAGCTATATATATTGTATTCTAATCATGTTACATAAGCTGAAGTGTATATATTGTATTCTAATCATGTTACATAAGCTGAAATGTATATATTGTATTCTAATCATGTTACATAAGCTGAAATGTATATATTGTATTCTAATCATGTTACATAAGCTGAAATGTATATATTGTATTCTAATCATTCTACAAAAGCTGAAATGTAAATATTGTATTCTAATAATATTACATAAGCTGAAATGTATATATTGTATTCTAATCATGTCACATAAGCTGAAGTGTATATATGGTATTCTAATCATGTTACATAAGCTGAATATTGTATTCTAATATATATTGTATTCTAATCATGTTACATAAGCTGAAATGTATATATTGTATTCTAATCATGTTACATAAGCTGAAATGTATATATTGTATTCTAATCATGTTACATAAGCTGAAATGTATATATTGTATTCTAATCATGTTACATAAGCTGAAATGTATATATTGTATTCTAATCATGTTACATAAGCTGAAATGTATATATTGTATTCTAATCATGTTACATAAGCTGAAATGTATATATTGTATTCTAATCATGTTACATAAGCTGAAATGTATATATTGTATTCTAATCATGTTACATAAGCTGAAATGTATATATTGTATTCTAATCATGTTACATAAGCTGTATTCTAATCATGTTACAAATGATATATTGTATTCTAATCATGTTACATAAGCTGAAATGTATATATTGTATTCTAATCATGTTACATAAGCTGAAGTGTATATATTGTATTCTAATCATGTTACATAAGCTGAAGTGTATATATTGTATTCTAATCATGTTACATAAGCTGAAGTGTATATATTGTATTCTAATCATGTTACATAAGCTGAAATGTATATATTGTATTCTAATCATGTTACATAAGCTGTATATATTGTATTCTAATCATATATGTATTCTAATCATGTTACATAAGCTGAAATGTATATATTGTATTCTAATCATGTTACATAAGCTGAATGTTACATGCTGAAGTGTATATATTGTATTCTAATCATGTTACATAAGCTGAAATGTATATATTGTATTCTAATCATGTTACATAAGCTGAAATGTATATATTGTATTCTAATCATGTTACATAAGCTGAAGTGTATATATTGTATTCTAATCATGTTACATAAGCTGAAAGTGTATATATTGTATTCTAATCATGTTACATAAGCTGAAATGTATATATTGTATTCTAATCATGTTACATAAGCTGTATATATTGTATTCTAAATGTTACATAAGCTGTATATATTGTATTCTAATCATGTTACATAAGCTGAAATGTATATATTGTATTCTAATCATGTTACATAAGCTGAAATGTATATATTGTATTCTAATCATGTTACATAAGCTGAAATGTATATATTGTATTCTAATCATATTACATAAGCTGAAATGTATATATTGTATTCTAATCATGTTACATAAGCTGAAGTGTATATATTGTATTCTAATCATGTTACATAAGCTGAAAGTGTATATATTGTATTCTAATCATAAGCTGAAATGTATATATTGTATTCTAATCATGTTACATAAGCTGAAATGTATATATTGTATTCTAATCATGTTACATAAGCTGAAATGTATATATTGTATTCTAATCATGTTACATAAGCTGAAATGTATATATTGTATTCTAATCATGTTACATAAGCTGAAATGTATATATTGTATTCTAATCATGTTACATAAGCTGAAATGTATATATTGTATTCTAATCATGTTACATAAGCTGAAATGTATATATTGTATTCTAATCATGTTACATAAGCTGAAATGTATATATTGTATTCTAATCATGTTACATAAGCTGAAATGTATATATTGTATTCTAATCATGTTACATAAGCTGAAATGTATATATTGTATTCTAATCATGTTACATAAGCTGAAATGTATATATTGTATTCTAATCATGTTACATAAGCTGAAATGTATATATTGTATTCTAATCATGTTACATAAGCTGAAATGTATATATTGTATTCTAATCATGTTACATAAGCTGAAATGTATATATTGTATTCTAATCATGTTACATAAGCTGAAGTGTATATATTGTATTCTAATCATGTTACATAAGCTGAAATGTATATATTGTATTCTAATCATGTTACATAAGCTGAAATGTATATATTGTATTCTAATCATGTTACATAAGCTGAAGTGTATATATTGTATTCTAATCATGTTACATAAGCTATATATATTGTATTCTAATCATGTTACATAAGCTGAAATGTATATATTGTATTCTAATCATGTTACATAAGCTGAAGTGTATATATTGTATTCTAATCATGTTACATAAGCTGAAAGTGTATATATTGTATTCTAATCATGTTACATAAGCTGAAATGTATATATTGTATTCTAATCATGTTACATAAGCTGAAATGTATATATTGTATTCTAATCATGTTACATAAGCTGAAATGTATATATTGTATTCTAATCATGTTACATAAGCTGAAATGTATATATTGTATTCTAATCATGTTACATAAGCTGAAATGTATATATTGTATTCTAATAATATTACATAAGCTGAAATGTATATATTGTATTCTAATCATGTTACATAAGCTGAAGTGTATATATTGTATTCTAATCATGTTACATAAGCTGAAGTGTATATATTGTATTCTAATCATGTTACATAAGCTGAAGTGTATATATTGTATTCTAATCATGTTACATAAGCTGAAATGTATATATTGTATTCTAATCATGTTACATAAGCTGAAATGTATATATTGTATTCTAATCATGTTACATAAGCTGAAATGTATATATTGTATTCTAATCATGTTACATAATGTTACATAAGCTGAAGTGTATATATTGTATTCTAATCATGTTACATAAGCTGAAATGTATATATTGTATTCTAATCATGTTACATAAGCTGAAATGTATATATTGTATTCTAATCATGTTACATAAGCTGAAATGTATATATTGTATTCTAATCATGTTACATAAGCTGATAATGTATATATTGTATTCTAATCATGTTACATAAAGTAAAGTGTATATATTGTATTCTAATCATATTTAAAAACTGAAATGTATATATTGTATTCTAATCATGTTACATAAGCTGAAATGTATATATTGTATTCTAATCATGTTACATAAGCTGAAGTGTATATATTGTATTCTAATCATGTTACATAAGCTGAAACGTATATATTGTATTCTAATCATGTTACATAAGCTGAAATGTATATATTGTATTCTAATCATGTTACATAAGCTGAAATGTATATATTGTATTCTAATCATGTTACATAAGCTGAAATGTATATATTGTATTCTAATCATGTTACATAAGCTGAAATGTATATATTGTATTCTAATCATGTTACATAAGCTGAAATGTATATATTGTATTCTAATCATGTTACATAAGCTGAAATGTATATATATATTCTAATCATTCTAATGAAATGTTACATAAGCTGAAGCTGAAATGTATATATTGTATTCTAATAATATTACATAAGCTGAAATGTATATATTGTATTCTAATCATGTTACATAAGCTGAAACGTATATATTGTATTCTAATCATTTTACATAAGCTGAAATGTATATATATATTGTATTCTAATCATGTTATATAGCTGAAAGTGTATATATTGTATTCTAATCATGTTACATAACCTGAAGTGTATATATGGTATTCTAATCATGTTACAAAGCTGAAGTGTATATTTTGTATTTTAATCATGTTACATAATCTGAAATGTATATATTGTATTCTAATCATGTATTCTAATCATGTTACATAAGCTGAAATGTATATATTGTATTCTAATCATGTTACATAAGCTGAAGTGTATATATTGTATTCTAATCATGTTACATAAGCTGAAGTGTATATATTGTGTATATATTGTATTCTAATCATGTTACATAAGCTGAAATGTATATATTGTATTCTAATCATGTTACATAAGCTGAAGTGTATATATTGTATTCTAATCATGTTACATAAGCTGAAGCTGAAGTGTATATATTGTATTCTAATCATATTACATAAGCTGAAATGTATATATTGTATTTCTAATCATGTTACATAAACTGAAATGTATATATTGTATTCTAATCATGTTACATAAGCTGAAGTGTATATATTGTATTCTAATCATGTTACATAAGCTGAAGTGTATATATTGTATTCTAATCATGTTACATAAGCTGAAGTGTATATATTGTATTCTAATCATGTTACATAATTGTATTCTAATCATGTTACATAAGCTGTGTATATATTGTATTCTAATCATGTTACATAAGCTGAAATGTATATATTGTATTCTAATCATGTTACATAAGCTGAAATGTATATATTGTATTCTAATCATGTTACATAAGCTGAAATGTATATATTGTATTCTAATCATGTTACATAAGCTGAAATGTATATATTGTATTCTAATCATGTTACATAAGCTGAAGTGTATATATTGTATTCTAATCATGTTACATAAGCTGAAGTGTATATATGGTATTCTAATCATGTTACATAAGCTGAAGTGTATATATTGTATTCTAATCATGTTACATAAGCTGAAACCTATATATTGTATTCTAATCATGTTACATAAGCTGAAATGTATATATTGTATTCTAATCATGTTACATAAGCTGAAATGTATATATTGTATTCTAATCATGTTACATAAGCTGAAATGTATATATTGTATTCTAATCATGTTACATAAGCTGAAATGTATATATTGTATTCTAATCATGTTACATAAGCTGAAATGTATATATTGTATTCTAATCATGTTACATAAGCTGAAAAATTGTATATATTGTATTCTAATCATGTTACATAAGCTGAATATTGTATATATTGTATTCTAATCATGTTACATAAGCTGAAATGTATATATTGTATTCTAATCATGTTACATAAGCTGAAATGTATATATTGTATTCTAATCATGTTACATAAGCTGAAGTGTATATATTGTATTCTAATCATGTTACATAAGCTGAAGTGTATATATTGTATTCTAATCATGTTACATAAGCTGAAATGTATATATTGTATTCTAATCATGTTACATAAGCTGAAATGTATATATTGTATTCTAATCATGTTACATAAGCTGAAGTGTATATATTGTATTCTAATCATGTTACATAAGCTGAAGTGTATATATGGTATTCTAATCATGTTACATAAGCTGAAGTGTATATATTGTATTCTAATCATGTTACATAAGCTGAAATGTATATATTGTATTCTAATCATGTTACATAAGCTGAAATGTATATATTGTATTCTAATCATGTTACATAAGCTGTATATATTGTATATATTGTATATATTGTAATCATGTTACATAAGCTGAAGTGTGTATATATTGTATTCTAATCATGTTACATAAGCTGAAGTGTATATATTGTATTCTAATCATGTTACATAAGCTGTGTATATATTGTATTCTAATCATGTTACATAAGCTGAAATGTATATATTGTATTCTAATCATGTTACATAAGCTGAAATGTATATATTGTATTCTAATCATGTATTCTAACATGTTACAGCTGAAATGTATATATTGTATTCTAATCATATTACATAAGCTGAAATGTATATATTGTATTCTAATAATATTACATAAGCTGAAATGTATATATTGTATTCTAATCATGTTACATAAGCTGAAATGTATATATTGTATTCATGTTAATCATGTTACATAAGCTGAAATGTATATATTGTATTCTAATCATGTTACATAAGCTGAAATGTAAATATTGTATTCTAATAATATTACATAAGCTGAAATGTATATATTGTATTCTAATCATGTTACATAAGCTGAAGTGTATATATTGTATTCTAATCATGTTACATAAGCTGAAATGTATATATTGTATTCTAATCATGTTACATAAGCTGAAATGTATATATTGTATTCTAATCATGTTACATAAGCTGAAATGTATATATTGTATTCTAATCATGTTACATAAGCTGAAATGTATATATTGTATTCTAATCATGTTACATAAGCTGAAGTGTATATATTGTATTCTAATCATGTTACATAAGCTGAAGTGTATATATTGTATTCTAATCATGTTACATAAGCTGAAGTGTATATATTGTATTCTAATCATGTTACATAAGCTGAAGTGTATATATTGTATTCTAATCATGTTACATAAGCTGAAGTGTATATATTGTATTCTAATCATGTTACATAAGCTGAAGTGTATATATTGTATTCTAATCATGTTACATAAGCTGAAATGTATATATTGTATTCTAATCATGTTACATAAGCTGAAATGTATATATTGTATTCTAATCATGTTACATAAGCTGAAGTGTATATATTGTATTCTAATCATGTTACATAAGCTGAAGTGTATATATTGTATTCTAATCATGTTACATAAGCTGAAGTGTATATATTGTATTCTAATCATGTTACATAAGCTGAAATGTATATATTGTATTCTAATCATGTTACATAAGCTGAGTGTGTATATATTGTATTCTAATCATGTTACATAAGCTGAAGTGTATATATTGTATTCTAATCATGTTACATAAGCTGAAATGTATATATTGTATTCTAATCATGTTACATAAGCTGAAATGTATATATTGTATTCTAATCATGTTACATAAGCTGCTGATATTGTATTCTAATCATGTTACATAAGCTGAAAGTATTATAATAATATTACATGTATATATTGTATTCTAATCATGTTACATAAGCTGAAGTGTATATATGGTATTCTAATCATGTTACATAAGCTGAAGTGTATATATTGTATTCTAATCATGTTACATAAGCTGAAATGTATATATTGTATTCTAATCATGTTACATAAGCTGAAATGTATATATTGTATTCTAATCATGTTACATAAGCTGAAATGTATATATTGTATTCTAATCATGTTACATAAGCTGAAATGTATATATTGTATTCTAATCATGTTACATAAGCTGAAATGTATATATTGTATTCTAATCATGTTACATAAGCTGAAATGTATATATTGTATTCTAATCATGTTAACATAAGCTGAAATGTATATATTGTATTCTAATAATCATGTTGTATATATTGTATTCTAATCTGTTACATAAGTATTCTAATCATGTTACATAAGCTGAAATGTATATATTGTATTCTAATCATGTTACATAAGCTGAAGTGTATATATTGTATTCTAATCATGTTACATAAGCTGAAAGTGTATATATTGTATTCTAATCATGTTACATAAGCTGAAGTGTATATATTGTATTCTAATCATGTTACATAAGCTGAAATGTATATATTGTATTCTAATCATGTTTAACTGAAATGTATAAGCTGTTACATAAGCTGAATGTATATATTGTATTCTAATCATGTTACATAAGCTGAAATGTATATATTGTATTCTAATCATGTTACATAAGCTGAAATGTATATATTGTATTCTAATCATGTTACATAAGCTGAATGTATATATTGTATTCTAATCATGTTACATAAGCTGAAATGTATAGATTGTATTCTAATCATGTTACATAAGCTGAAATGTATATATTGTACTCTAATCATCTTATATAAACTGTAATATATATATATTGTATTCTAATCATATTACATAAGATGAAATGTATATATTGTATTCTAATCATGTTACATAAACTGAAATGTATATATTGTATTCTAAACATGTTACATAAGCTGACGTGTATATATTGTATTCTAATCATGTTACATAAGCTGAAATGTATATATTGTATTCTAATCATGTTACATAAGCTGTATTCTAATCATGTTAATAAGCTGAAATGTATATATTGTATTCTAATCATGTTACATAAGCTATGTATATATTGTATTCTAATCATGTTACATAATGTATATATTGTATTCTAATCATGTTACATAAGCTGAAATGTATATATTGTATTCTAATCATGTTTACATAAGCATGTTACATAAGCTGAAATGTATATATTGTATTCTAATCATGTTACATAAGCTGAAATGTATATATTGTATTCTAATCATGTTACATAAGCTGAAATGTATATATTGTATTCTAATTATGTTACATAAGTATATATTGTATTCTAATCATGTTACATATATATTATATTCTAATCATGTTACATAAGCTGAAATGTATATATTGTATTCTAATCATGTTACATAAGCTGAAATGTATATATTGTATTCTAATCATGTTACATAAGCTGAAGTGTATATATTGTATTCTAATCATGTTACATAAGCTGAAATGTATATATTGTATTCTAATCATGTTACATAAGCTGAAATGTATATATTGTATTCTAATCATGTTACATAAGCTGAAGTGTATATATTGTATTCTAATCATGTTACATAAGCTGAAGTGTATATATTGTATTTTAATCATGTTACATAAGCTGAAGTGTGTATATATTGTATTCTAATCATGTTACATAAGCTGAAGTGTATATATTGTATTCTAATCATGTTACATAAGCTGAAACCTATATATTGTATACTAATCATGTTACATTAACTAAAATGTATATATTGTATTCTAATCATGTTAATCATGTTACATAAGCTGAAATGTATATATTGTATTCTAATCATGTTACATAAGCTGAAATGTATATATTGTATTCTAATCATGTTACATAAGCTGAAATGTATATATTGTATTCTAATCATGTTACATAAGCTGAAGTGTATATATTGTATTCTAATCATGTTACATAAGCTGAAATGTATATATTGTATTCTAATCATGTTACATAAGCTGAAATGTATATATTGTATTCTAATCATGTTACATAAGCTGAAATGTATATATTGTATTCTAATCATATTACATAAGCTGAAATGTATATATTGTATTCTAATCATGTTACATAAGCTGAATCATGTATATATTGTATTCTAATCATGTTACATAAGCTGAAATGTATATATTGTATTCTAATCATGTTACATAAGCTGAAATGTATATATTGTATTCTAATCATGTTACATAAGCTGAAGTGTATATATTGTATTCTAATCATGTTACATAAGCTGAAATTGTATTCTATATATATTGTATTCTAATCATGTTACATAAGCTGAAATGTATATATTGTATTCTAATCATGTTACATAAGCTGAAGTGTATATATTGTATTCTAATCATGTTACATAAGCTGAAGTGTATATATTGTATTCTAATCATGTTACATAAGCTGAAGTGTATATATTGTATTCTAATCATGTTACATAAGCTGAAGTGTATATATTGTATTCTAATCATGTTACATAGTGTATATATTGTATTCTAATCATGTTACATAGGATGAAATGTATATAATGTATTCTAATCATGTTACATAAGCTGAAATGTATATATTGTATTCTAATCATGTTACATAAGCTGAAATGTATATATAAGCATGTTACATAAGCTGAAATGTATATATTGTATTCTAATCATGTTACATAAGCTGAATGTTACATAAGCTGTGTATATATTGTATTCTAATCATGTTACATAAGCTGAAATGTATATATTGTATTCTAATCATGTTACTGAAATGTATAAGCTGTTACATAAGCTGAATGTATATATTGTATTCTAATCATGTTACATAAGCTGAAATGTATATATTGTATTCTAATCATGTTACATAAGCTGAAATTGTGTATATATTGTATATTAATCGTGTTACATAAGCTGAAATGTATATATTGTATTCTAATCATGTTACATAAGCTGAAATGTATATATTGTATTCTAATCATGTTACATAAGCTGAAATGTATATATTGTATTCTAATCATGTTACATAAGCTGAAATGTATATATTGTATTCTAATCATGTTACATAAGCTGAAGCTGTGTATATATTGTATTCTAATCATGTTACATAAGCTGTATATATTGTATTCTAATCATGTTACATAAGCTGAAATGTATATATTGTATTCTAATCATGTTACATAAGCTGAAATGTATATATTGTATTCTAATCATGTTACATAAGCTGAAATGTATATATTGTATTCTAATCATGTTACATAAGCTGAAATGTATATATTGTATTCTAATCATATTACATAAGCTGAAATGTATATATTGTATTCTAATCATGTTACATAAGCTGAAGTGTATATATTGTATTCTAATCATGTTACATAAGCTGAAGTGTATATATTGTATTCTAATCATGTTACATAAGCTGAAATGTATATATTGTATTCTAATCATGTTACATAAGCTGAAATGTATATATTGTATTCTAATCATGTTACATAAGCTGAAATGTATATATTGTATTCTAATCATGTTACATAAGCTGAAATGTATATATTGTATTCTAATCATGTTACATAAGCTGAATTGTATTCTAATCATGTATATATTGTATTCTAATCATGTTACATAAGCTGAAGTGTATATATTGTATTCTAATCATGTTACATAAGCTGAAGTGTATATATTGTATTCTAATCATGTTACATAAGCTGAAATGTATATATTGTATTCTAATCATGTTACATAAGCTGAAATGTATATATTGTATTCTAATCATGTTACATAAGCTGAAATGTATATATTGTATTCTAATCATGTTACATAAGCTGAAGTGTATATATTGTATTCTAATAATGTTACATAAGCTGAAATGTATATATTGTATTCTAATCATGTTACATAAGCTGAAATGTATATATTGTATTCTAATCATGTTACATAAGCTGAAATGTATATATTGTATTCTAATCATGTTACATAAGCTGAAGTGTATATAGTATTCTAATCATGTTACATAAGCTGAAGTGTATATATTGTATTCTAATCATGTTACATAAGCTGAAATGTATATATTGTATTCTAATCATGTTACATAAGCTGAAGTGTATATATTGTATTCTAATCATGTTACATAAGCTGAAGTGTATATATATATTGTATTTTAATCATGTTACATAAGCTGAAATGTATATATTGTATTCTAATCATGTTACATAAGCTGAAATGTATATATTGTATTCTAATCATGTTACATAAGCTGAAATGTATATATTGTATTCTAATCATGTTACATAAGCTGAAGTGTATATATTGTATTCTAATCATGTTACATAAGCTGAAGTGTATATATTGTATTCTAATCATGTTACATAAGCTGAAGTGTATATATTGTATTCTAATCATGTTACATAAGCTGAAATGTATATATTGTATTCTAATCATGTTACATAAGCTGAAATGTATATATTGTATTCTAATCATGTTACATAAGCTGAAATGTATATATTGTATTCTAATCATGTTACATAAGCTGAAATGTATATATTGTATTCTAATCATATTACATAAGCTGAAATGTATATATTGTATTCTAATCATGTTACATAAGCTGAAATGTATATATTGTATAATCATACATGTATTCTAATCATGTTACATAAGCTGAATGTATATATTGTATTCTAATCATGTTACATAAGCTGAATATTGTATATATTGTATTCTAATCATGTTACATAAGCTGAAGTGTATATATTGTATTCTAATCATGTTACATAAGCTGAAAGTGTATATATTGTATTCTAATCATGTTACATAAGCTGAAGCTGAAATGTATATATTGTATTCTAATCATGTTACATAAGCTTGTATATATTCATGTTACATAAGCTGAAGTGTATATATTGTATTCTAATTACATAAGCTGAAGTGTATATATTGTATTCTAATCATGTTACATAAGCTGAAATGTATATATTGTATTCTAATCTGTTACAAAGCTGAAATGTATATATTGTATTCTAATCATGTTACATAAGCTGAAATGTATATATTGTATTCTAATCATGTTACATAAGCTGAAATGTATATATTGTATTCTAATCATGTTACATAAGCTGAAATGTATATATTGTATTCTAATCATGTTACATAAGCTGAAGTGTATATATATTGTATTCTAATCATGTTACATAAGCTGAAGTGTATATATTGTATTCTAATCATGTTACATAAGCTGAAATGTATATATTGTATTCTAATCATGTTACATAAGCTGAAATGTATATATTGTATTCTAATCATGTTACATAAGCTGAAATGTATATATTGTATTCTAATCATGTTACATAAGCTGAAATGTATATATTGTATTCTAATCATGTTACATAAGCTGAAATGTATATATTGTATTCTAATCATGTTACATAAGCTGAAATGTATATATTGTATTCTAATCATGTTACATAAGCTGAAATGTATATATTGTATTCTAATCATGTTACATAAGCTGAAATGTATATATTGTATTCTAATCATGTTACATAAGCTGAAATGTATATATTGTATTCTAATCATGTTACATAAGCTGAAATGTATATATTGTATTCTAATCATGTTACATAAGCTGAAATGTATATATTGTATTCTAATCATGTTACATAAGCTGAAATGTATATATTGTATTCTAATCATGTTACATAAGCTGAAATGTATATATTGTATTCTAATCATGTTACATAAGCTGAAATGTATATATTGTATTCTAATCATGTTACATAAGCTGAAATGTATATATTGTATTCTAATCATGTTACATAAGCTGAAATGTATATATTGTATTCTAATCATGTTACATAAGCTGAATTGTATATATATTGTATATATAATCATGTTACATAAGCTGAAATGTATATATTGTATTCTAATCATGTTACATAAGCTGAAATGTATATATTGTATTCTAATCATGTTACATAAGCTGAAATGTATATATTGTATTCTAATCATGTTACATAAGCTGAAGTATATATATATTGTATTCTAATCATGTTACATGTTACATAAGCTGAAGTGTATATATTGTATTCTAATCATGTTACATAAGCTGAAATGTATATATTGTATTCTAATCATGTTACATAAGCTGAAATGTATATATTGTATTCTAATCATGTTACATAAGCTGAAATGTATATATTGTATTCTAATCATGTTACATAAGCTGAAATGTATATATTGTATTCTAATCATGTTACATAAGCTGATATTGTGTTACATAAGCTGAAGTGTATAATGTATATATTGTATTCTAATCATGTTACATAAGCTGAAGTGTATATATTGTATTCTAATCATGTTACATAAGCTGAAGTGTATATATTGTATTCTAATCATGTTACATAAGCTGAAGTGTATATATTGTATTCTAATCATGTTACATAAGCTGAAATGTATATATTGTATTCTAATCATGTTACATAAGCTGAAATGTATATATTGTATTCTAATCATGTTACATAAGCTGAAATGTATATATTGTATTCTAATCATGTTACATAAGCTGAAATGTATATATTGTATTCTAATCATGTTACATAAGCTGAAATGTATATATTGTATTCTAATCATGTTACATAAGCTGAAATGTATATATTGTATTCTAATCATGTTACATAAGCTGAAATGTATATATTGTATTCTAATCATGTTACATAAGCTGAGTGTGTATATATTGTATTCTAATCATGTTACATAAGCTGAAGTGTATATATTGTATTCTAATCATGTTACATAAGCTGTATATATTGTATTCTAATCATGTTACATAAGCTGAAATGTATATATATTGTATTCTAATCATGTTACATAAGCTGAAGTGTATATATTGTATTCTAATCATGTTACATAAGCTGAAATGTATATATTGTATTCTAATCATGTTACATAAGCTGAAATGTATATATTGTATTCTAATCATGTTACATAAGCTGAAATGTATATATTGTATTCTAATCATGTTACATAAAGTAAAGTGTATATATTGTATTCTAATCATGTTACATAAGCTGAAATGTATATATTGTATTCTAATCATGTTACATAAGCTGAAATGTATATATTGTATTCTAATCATGTTACATAAGCTGAAATGTATATATTGTATTCTAATCATGTTACATAAGCTGAAATGTATATATTGTATTCTAATCATGTTACATAAGCTGAAATGTATATATTGTATTCTAATCATGTTACATAAGCTGAAATGTATATATTGTATTCTAATCATGTTACATAAGCTGAAATGTATATATTGTATTCTAATCATGTTACATAAGCTGAAATGTATATATTGTATTCTAATCATGTTACATAAGCTGAAGTGTATATATTGTATTCTAATCATGTTACATAAGCTGAAATGTATATATTGTATTCTAATCATGTTACATAAGCATGAAATGTATATATTGTATTCTAATCATGTTACATAAGCTGAAATGTATATATTGTATTCTAATCATGTTACATAAGCTGAAGTGTATATATTGTATTCTAATCATGTTACATAAGCTGAAATGTATATATTGTATTCTAATCATGTTACATAAGCTGAAATGTATATATTGTATTCTAATCATGTTACATAAGCTGAAATGTATATATTGTATTCTAATCATCTTATATAAGCTGAAGTATATATATATTGTATTCTAATCATGTTACATAAGCTGAAATGTATATATTGTATTCTAATCATGTTACATAAGCTGAAATGTATATATTGTATTCTAATCATGTTACATAAGCTGAAATGTATATATTGTATTCTAATCATATTACATAAGCTGAAATGTATATATTGTATTCTAATCATGTTACATAAGCTGAAATGTATATATTGTATTCTAATCATGTTACATAAGCTGAAATGTATATATTGTATTCTAATCATGTTACATAAGCTGAATGTATATATTGTATTCTAATCATGTTACATAAGCTGAAATGTATATATTGTATTCTAATCATGTTACATAAGCTGAAATGTATATATTGTTACATAAGCTGAAATGTATATATTGTATTCTAATCATGTTACATAAGCTGAATGTATATATTGTATTCTAATCATGTTACATAAGCTGAATATTGTATTCTAATCATGTATATATTGTATTCTAATCATGTTACATAAGCTGAAATGTATATATTGTATTCTAATCATGTTACATAAGCTATTCTAAAATGTAATGTATATATTGTATTCTAATCATGTTACATAAGCTGAAATGTATATATTGTATTCTAATCATGTTACATAAGCTGAAATGTATATATTGTATTCTAATCATATTACATAAGCTGAAATGTATATATTGTATTCTAATCATGTTACATAAGCTGATATTGTATTCTAATCATGTTACATAAGCTGAAATGTATATATTGTATTCTAATCATGTTACATAAGCTGAAGTGTATATATTGTACTCTAATCATGTTACATAAGCTGAAGTGTATATATTGTATTCTAATCATGTTACATAAGCTGAAGTGTATATATTGTATTCTAATCATGTTACATAAGCTGAAATGTATATATTGTATTCTAATCATGTTACATAAGCTGAAATGTATATATTGTATATATTGTATTCTAATCATGTTACATAAGCTGAAATGTATATATTGTATTCTAATCATGTTACATAAGCTGAAGTGTATATATTGTATTCTAATCATGTTACATAAGCTGAAAGTGTATATATTGTATTCTAATCATGTTACATAAGCTGAATATGTGTATATATTGTATTCTAATCATGTTACATAAGCTGAAATGTATATATTGTATTCTAATCATGTTACATAAGCTGAAATGTATATATTGTATTCTAATCATGTTACATAAGCTGAAATGTATATATTGTATTCTAATCATGTTACATAAGCTGTATATATTGTATTCTAATATGTTATATTGTATTATAATAATATTACATAAGCTGAAATGTATATATTGTATTCTAATCATGTTACATAAGCTGAAGTGTATATATTGTATTCTAATCATGTTACATAAGCTGAAATGTATATATTGTATTCTAATCATGTTACATAAGCTGAAATGTATATATTGTATTCTAATCATGTTACATAAGCTGAAGTGTATATATTGTATTCTAATCATGTTACATAAGCTGAAAGTGTATATATTGTATACTAATCGTGTTACATAAGCTGAAATGTATATATTGTATTCTAATCATGTTACATAAGCTGAAATGTATATATTGTATTCTAATCATGTTACATAAGCTGAAATGTATATATTGTATTCTAATCATGTTACATAAGCTGAAATGTATATATTGTATTCTAATCATGTTACATAAGCTGAAGTGTATATATTGTATTCTAATCATGTTACATAAGCTGAAAGTGTATATATTGTATTCTAATCATGTTACATAAGCTGAAAGCTGTATATATTGTATTCTAATCATGTTACATAAGCTGAAGTGTATATATTGTATTCTAATCATGTTACATAAGCTGAAGTGTATATATTGTATTCTAATCATGTTACATAAGCTGAAATGTATATATTGTATTCTAATCATGTTACATAAGCTGAAATGTATATATTGTATTCTAATCATGTTACATAAGCTGAAGTGTATATATTGTATTCTAATCATGTTACATAAGCTGAAGTGTATATATTGTATTCTAATCATGTTACATAAGCTGAAGTGTGTATATATTGTATTCTAATCTGAAGCTGTGTATATATTGTATTCTAATCATGTTACATAAGCTGAAATGTATATATTGTATTCTAATCATGTTACATAAGCTGAAATGTATATATTGTATTCTAATCATGTTACATAAGCTGAAATGTATATATTGTATTCTAATCATATTACATAAGCTGAAATGTATATATTGTATTCTAATCATGTTACATAAGCTGAAATGTATATATTGTATTCTAATCATGTTACATAAGCTGTATATATTGTATTCTAATCATGTTATATATTGTATTCTAATCATGTTACATAAGCTGAAATGTATATATATTGTATTCTAATCATGTTACATAAGCTGAAATGTATATATTGTATTCTAATCATGTTACATAAGCTGAAATGTATATATTGTATTCTAATCATGTTACATAAGCTGAAATGTATATATTGTATTCTAATCATGTTACATAAGCTGAAGTGTATATATTGTATTCTAATCATGTTACATAAGCTGAAATGTATATATTGTATTCTAATCATGTTACATAAGCTGAAATGTATATATTGTATTCTAATCATGTTACATAAGCTGAAATGTATATATTGTATTCTAATCATGTTACATAAGCTGAAATGTATATATTGTATTCTAATCATGTTACATAAGCTGAAATGTATATATTGTATTCTAATCATGTTACATAAGCTGAAATGTATATATTGTATTCTAATCATGTTACATAAGCTGAAATGTATATATTGTATTCTAATCATGTTACATAAGCTGAAATGTATATATTGTATTCTAATCATGTTACATAAGCTGAAATGTATATATTGTATTCTAATCATGTTACATAAGCTGAAATGTATATATTGTATTCTAATCATGTTACATAAGCTGAAATGTATATATTGTATTCTAATCATGTTACATAAGCTGAAATGTATATATTGTATTCTAATCATTCTACATAAGCTGAAATGTATATATTGTATTCTAATCATGTTACATAAGCTGAAATGTATATATTGTATTCTAATCATGTTACATAAGCTGAAGTGTATATATTGTATTCTAATCATGTTACATAAGCTGAAGTGTATATATTGTATTCTAATCATGTTACATAAGCTGAAATGTATATATTGTATTCTAATCATGTTACATAAGCTGAAGTGTATATATTGTATTCTAATCATGTTACATAAGTTAAAACCTATATATTGTATACTAATCGTGTTACATAAACTGAAATGTATATATTGTATTCTAAACATGTTACATAAGCTAAGCTGAATGTGTATGTATATATTGTATTCTAATCATGTTACATAAGCTGAATGTTACATAAGCTGAAAGTGTATATATTGTATTCTAATCATGTTACATAAGCTGAAGTGTATATATTGTATTCTAATCATGTTACATAAGCTGAAAGTGTATATATTGTATTCTAATCATGTTACATAAGCTGAAAGTGTATATATTGTATTCTAATCATGTTACATAAGCTGAAGTGTATATATTGTATTCTAATCATGTTACATAAGCTGAAGTGTATATATTGTATTCTAATCATGTTACATAAGCTGAAGTGTATATATTGTATTCTAATCATGTTACATAAGCTGAAATGTATATATTGTATTCTAATCATGTTACATAAGCTGAAATGTATATATTGTATTCTAATCATGTTACATAAGCTGAAATGTATATATATTGTATTTTAATCATGTTACATAAGCTGTATATATTATATTCTAATCATGTTACATAAGCTGAAATGTATATATTGTATTCTAATCATATTACATAAGCTGAAATGTATATATTGTATTCTAATCATCTTATATAAGCTGAAGTATATATATATTGTATTCTAATCATCATGTACATAAGCTGAAATGTATATATTGTATTCTAATCATGTTACATAAGCTGAAATGTATATATTGTATTCTAATCATGTTACATAAGCTGAAGTGTATATATTGTATTCTAATCATGTTACATAAGCTGAAATGTATATATTGTATTCTAATCATGTTACATAAGCTGAAATGTATATATTGTATTCTAATCATGTTACATAAGCTGAAATGTATATATTGTATTCTAATCATGTTACATAAGCTGAAGTGTATATATTGTATTCTAATCATGTTACATAAGCTGAAATGTATATATTGTATTCTAATCATGTTACATAAGCTGAAGTGTATATATTGTATTCTAATCATGTTACATAAGCTGAAGTGTATATATTGTATTCTAATCATGTTACATAAGCTGAAATGTATATATTGTATTCTAATCATGTTACATAAGCTGAAATGTATATATTGTATTCTAATCATGTTACATAAGCTGAAGTGTATATATTGTATTCTAATCATGTTACATAAGCTGAAAGTGTATATATTGTATTCTAATCATGTTACATAAGCTGAAATGTATATATTGTATTCTAATCATGTTACATAAGCTGAAATGTATATATTGTATTCTAATCATGTTACATAAGCTGAAATGTATATATTGTATTCTAATCATTTTACATAAGCTGAAATGTATATATTGTATTCTAATCATGTTACATAAGCTGAAATGTATATATTGTATTTTAATCATGTTACATAAGCTGAATTGTGTATATATTGTATTCTAATCATGTTACATAAGCTGAAATGTATATATTGTATTCTAATCATGTTACATAAGCTGAAATGTATATATTGTATTCTAATCATGTTACATAAGCTGAAATGTATATATTGTATTCTAATCATGTTACATAAGCTGAAATGTATATATTGTATTCTAATCATGTTACATAAGCTGTTACAAAGCTGTATATATTGTATTCTAATCATGTTACATAAGCTGAAATGTATATATTGTATTCTAATCATGTTACATAAGCTGAAATGTATATATTGTATTCTAATCATGTTACATAAGCTGAAATGTATATATTGTATTCTAATCATGTTACATAAGCTGAAATGTATATATTGTATTCTAATCATGTTACATAAGCTGAAATGTATATATTGTATTCTAATCATGTTACATAAGCTGAAGTGTATATATATTGTATTCTAATCATGTTACATAAGCTGAAATGTATATATTGTATTCTAATCATGTTACATAAGCTGAAATGTATATATTGTATTCTAATCATGTTACATAAGCTGAAGTGTATATATTGTATTCTAATCATGTTACATAAGCTGAAATGTATATATTGTATTCTAATCATGTTACATAAGCTGAAATGTATATATTGTATTCTAATCATGTTACATAAGCTGAAATGTATATATTGTATTCTAATCATGTTACATAAGCTGAAATGTATATATTGTATTCTAATCATCTTACATAAGCTGAAATGTATATATATTGTATTCTAATCATGTTACATAAAGTGAAGTGTATATATTGTATTCTAATCATGTTACATAAGCTGAAGTGTATATATTGTATTCTAATCATGTTACATAAGCTGAAATGTATATATTGTATTCTAATCATGTTACATAAGCTGAAATGTATATATTGTATTCTAATCATGTTACATAAAGTATGGTGTATATATTGTATTCTAATCATATTACATAAGCTGAAATGTATATATTGTATTCTAATCATGTTACATAAGCTGAAATGTATATATTGTATTCTAATCATGTTACATAAGCTGAAGTGTATATATTGTATTCTAATCATGTTACATATAGCTGTTACATAAGCTGAATGTATATATTGTATTCTAATCATGTTACATAAGCTGAAGTGTATATATTGTATTCTAATCATGTTACATAAGCTGAAATGTATATATTGTATTCTAATCATGTTACATAAGCTGAAATGTATATATTGTATTCTAATCATGTTACATAAGCTGAAGTGTATATATTGTATTCTAATCATGTTACATAAGCTGAAGTGTATATATTGTATTCTAATCATGTTACATAAGCTGAAATGTATATATTGTATTCTAATCATGTTACATAAGCTGAAATGTATATATTGTATTCTAATCATGTTACATAAGCTGAAATGTATATATTGTATTCTAATCATGTTACATAAGCTGAAATGTATATATTGTATAATCATGTTACATAAGCTGAAATGTATATATTGTATTCATAAGCTGAAATGTATATATTGTATTCTAATCATGTTTAAGCATATATTGTATTCTGATCATGTATATAATTGAATTATATATTGTATTACATAAGCTGAAATGTATATATTGTATTCTAATCATGTTACATAAGCTGAAATGTATATATTGTATTCTAATCATGTTACATAAGCTGAAGTGTATATATTGTATTCTAATCATGTTACATAAGCTGAAGTGTATATATTGTATTCTAATCATGTTACATAAGCTGAAATGTATATATTGTATTCTAATCATGTTACATAAGCTGAAATGTATATATTGTATTCTAATCATGTTACATAAGCTGAAATGTATATATTGTATTCTAATCATGTTACATAAGCTGAAATGTATATATTGTATTCTAATCATGTTACATAAGCTGAAATGTATATATTGTATTCTAATCATATTACATAAGCTGAAATGTATATATTGTATTCTAATCATGTTACATAAGCTGAAATGTATATATTGTATTCTAATCATGTTACATAAGCTGAAGTGTATATATTGTATTCTAATCATGTTACATAAGCTGAAATGTATATATTGTATTCTAATCATGTTACATAAGCTGAAGTGTATATATTGTATTCTAATCATGTTACATAAGCTGAAGTGTATATATTGTATTCTAATCATGTTACATAAGCTGAAGTGTATATATTGTATTCTAATCATGTTACATAAG